>NW_018408732.1:292192-293656 GCF_002113885.1 Mizuhopecten yessoensis
TGACTTAGTGGAGATAATCGTATGTTTACAGGGTACCAGACAAGCCCGTGTCCCACACGTTTAGGTACTACGGGCTTCCTTGTTAGTTTACACCAGCCTTAGTGGAGATAATCGTATGTATTACAGGGTACGAGTAGCCCGTGTCCCACACGTTTAGGTACTACGGGCTTCCTTGTTAGTTTACAACAGTCTTTGAGTTAGTGGAGATAATCGTATGTTTACAGGGTACCAGGCAAGCCCGTGTCCCACACGTTTAGGTACTACGGGATTCCTTGTTAGTTTACAACAGTCTTAGTGGAGATAACCGTATGTATTACAGGGTACGAGTAGCCCGTGTCCCACACGTTTAGGGACTACGGGCTTCCTTGTTAGTTTACAACAGTCTTAGTTGAGATAACCGTATGTATTACAGGGTACGAGAAGCCCGGGTCCCACACGTTTAGGTACTACGGGCTTCCTTGTTAGTTTACAACAGTCTTAGACTTAGTGGAGATAATCGTATGTTTTTCAGGGTACGAGTGGCCTCCTGTACGGCCGGTGGATGTTCGGAATCAGAATGGAGTGCAGCCGTCAAAACAGGTATTTAAATCAAATGACAAATTTACATTTCATTTTTCAATTTTAAAGAATGAATTATAATATATGGCTTGCTCATGTTCTTCAACCTTAAATCTTTAATGATTACAACCGTGTTTATTTTTAGAACCAAACTTGGTGCCGTCCATCGTAGGGGGAGTGGTTGGGGCATTGATCGCCGTCGCTATATTTCTGGCTGTGATGTTTGTACTACGTAGACGGTCTTTGCTGTAAGTATAAGTCTTTAATGTTTAATTATAGCAATTCTTACGGTTGTCAGATATATCCAGTTATTTATTTATCAGCATAAGGTTGAGATTGTACTTTTCCTTTTTATGAAAGAAGGTGAACTATGTACCTGATCTGTGAATCTCATATCAGGTACATTAAGTGGTTCTGGTCGTTTTGTTGGAGTAATTTCGAAAGGTTCTTGTATTTCTATCGATATCTGATATTCCTCTTCTTCATATTCACGTCGTTTGCTATTTCCCTCCCCTTATTAGAGTTAGGTCTATACAAATGACTTGTTTACCATTTTTGTTGACCTTCAAACTTTCCTTTTTATGGACATTATAGTTATTTTCGTTGTCTCCTCAGTTCATTCAATTTGAGCCACACATTTGTTCATGTATGTTGAAGCCGGTAGTGTTTTCTCACTGTCTATTATATATACTAGTATATATAAAGCAAAGTTTAATTTCTTTTTTTTTTAAAATATAGATGCTTCAGGACAGACAAAGAGAGTGGATTTACGGAATTATCTGGAAAGACCAACATTGGTTACCGAGGGGATTCTACGGAGATGGTAGTCGTAAAAGCAAGGTTAGTCAGTCACGTCTAAGGCAGTGTCTACACTAAACATGTAATTAGGGTACGTGTTAATGGTCT
>NW_018408732.1:297745-297860 GCF_002113885.1 Mizuhopecten yessoensis
TAGTGGCTACACTAAACAGTAATTAGGGTACGTGTTAATGATCTACAGTGTCTACACTAAACATATAATTAGGGTACGTGTGAATGGTCTACAGTGTCTACACTAAACATGTAAT
>NW_018408732.1:297942-298405 GCF_002113885.1 Mizuhopecten yessoensis
TAATTAGGGTACGTGTGAATGGTCTACAGTGTCTACACTAAACATGTAATTAGGGTACGTGTTAATGATCTACAGTGTCTACACTAAACAGTAATTAGAAAACGTGTGAATGTTCTACAGTGTCGACACTTAACATGTAATTAGGGTACGTGTGAATGGTCTACAGTGTCTACACTAAACATTAATTAGGGTACGTGTTAATGATCTACAGTGTCTACACTAAACATGTAATTAGGGTACGTGTGAATGGTTTACAGTGGCTACACTAAACAGTAATTAGGGTACGTGTGAATGATCTACAGTGTCTACACTAAACATGTAATTAGGGTACGTGTTAATGATCTACAGTGTCTACACTAAACATGTAATTAGGGTACGTGTGAATGGTTTACAGTGGCTACACTAAACAGTAATTAGGGTACGTGTGAATGATCTACAGTGTCTACACTAAACATGTAATTAG
>NW_018408732.1:301510-304091 GCF_002113885.1 Mizuhopecten yessoensis
GTCTACAGTGTCTTCACATGTAATTAGGGTACTATTGAGAGGTCTAAGTCAGTGTATACACTGTATCTGTTATAAGGGAAATGTTGAGTGGTCTAATGCAGTTTCTAAACTGAACATGTAAATAAGGTAGCACGTGAGTGGATTAAGGCAGTGTTCATACTGAACATGTAATTAGGGTAACACGTAAGTGAAATAGGGGAGTGTTCATACTGAATATGTATTTAGGGTAACACGTGAGTGAAATAAGGCAGTGTTCATACTAAACATGTAATAAGGGCAGCACGTGAGTGAACTAAGGTAGTAACTATACTGAACATGTTATAAGGGTAGCACGTCAGTGAACTAAGTCAGTATCTATACTGAACATGTAGTTAGAGTAACACGTGAGTGAACTAAGGCAGTATCTATATTGAACATGTAGTTAGGGTAGCACGTTAGTGTGCCGAGGCAGTGTCTACACTAAACATTTAGTTAGGGTAGCACGTCAGTGTGCCAAGAAAGTATCTAAACTGAACATGTAATTAGGGTAGCACGTCAGTGTGACAAGGAAGTATCTAAACTGAACATGTAATTAGGGTAGCACGTTAGTGTGACAAGGAAGTATCTAAACTGAACATGCAATTAGGGTAACACGTCAGTGTGACAAGGAAGTATCTAAGCTGAACATGTTATTAGGGTAACACGTTAGTGTGACAAGGCAGTATTTACACTGAACATGTAGTTAGGGTAACACGTCAGTGTGCCAAGGCAGTGTTTAGACTCTACATGTAATAAGAGTGACTTGTCTAAGACATTATGCAAAATAGAAATGTAATAAGGTTAACATCCTAATCAAAACACGGTGGGGCGGGAGTATTCCTCAATATAAGTATGGTTACTTATACAACTATCTCCGAGGAGACAAAACTCGATGTTTTGGTGTATTTTTGGCTATGTTTTGTAAATACCGATGAATCAACAAAAACATAGAGAAAATCATGCAAAAGGCTTCTGATAATAATCAGTTAATAAATATAAGTTAGTTTATAAGAAGAAATGATTATTTGGTTTATATTGACAATAATCATGTTTAACGTTTTAAACATTCAACATTCTAGATTGTCAATACATTGGAATTTTGATTAAATAATAAACGTAGTTTTTAATATAAAAAAAAGAACATAGTTTTTTTAATCGATAAGTATTCATTTAAGCAAGCCTTCTGAGAGTATACTATTAATTATAGAAGGACGTATACATCCTGGGGAGAGGGAGGGAGGGAGAGAAGGGGTATACCGAAGGAAGGGAGGGGAGAGGGATGGGGATGAAAGGAGATGCGAGATTAAGGGTCTGTAATAATATCTATCTCGTTATATTGTAGAAAAATTAAAGTATCGGAGTTTGCTGAAAAGTTTTACGAGCTGAGTAAGGATAGCAACATGAAGTTCTCAGAAGAGGTCAAGGTTAGTATCGTGAGGCTGACTTAGTGTCACGTGAGGCTTTCTAAGTGTCACGTGAGGCTGACTTGGTGTCACGTTTCAGTTTCCTGATCTTACTTTGACTTGTTATACATGTAGTTATGTCAATCCTGTGTGTCGTCATTAGATCGTGTTGATAAATACGTAAAGGGGTTAATTAGCTCTGAGGATATAGGAGTTGCTTCGTTTTGTATAAAGGTTCTTATACTTGGGATCCTATGTTGACATATTTCTGCAATCGAATTACAAGTGATGTATATCGATATAAGTATTAAAATAATGTGGAAATAATCTGAGGATATGACAAATAATCATAAAAATCTTATTTATAAATTATGTATAAAACTGAGTTCCTTCTAACGTGAAAATAGCTTTGGCAATGTTATTTCCGAAAATGTGATATGTCGACCATAACATTAGTTAACAATTGATCGTTGCAATTTGGTTTTTGAATGATAATACTATCTGTATGTTTTCTTCTACCCTGACAAGGTACTTCTCCTGTATTTTCAACTGATTGAGGCTGATTTGTCATAGATGATATTACATTTACCGATGTTGATTTGTTACAGCTGTTAAAGGAAATAAGTCCAGTGCATAAAACGTCGTGTGCCGAGGAGCAGGCTGTCCGCATTAAAAACCGGTACACAAACATACTGGCATGTAGGTAGCACTTTACATGTTTATATCTAGATTCTGGTAAAGTCATTCTCCAGACACATGTAGGTGGGACTTTACATCTCTATTTCTAGATTCTGGTAAAGTAACTCTTCAGACACGTGTAGGTAGTACTTTACATGTTTATATCTAGATTCTGGTAAAGTCATTCTCCAGACAAATGTCTAGATTCTGGTAAAGTCATTATCAGGACACATGTAGGCAGTAATTTACATCTCTATTTCTAGATTCTGGCAAAGTCATTCTCCAGACACATGTAAGCAGTACTTTACATGTTTATATCTAGATTCTGGTAAAGTCATTCTCCAGACACATGTAGGTAGCACTTCACATGTTGATTTCTAGATTCTGGTAAAGTCATTCTCCAGACACATGTAGGTAGCACTTTACATGTTTATATCTAGATTCTGGTAAAGTCATTCTCCAGACACATGTAGGTAGCACTT
>NW_018408732.1:309472-385397 GCF_002113885.1 Mizuhopecten yessoensis
GGTAAAGTCATTCTCCAGACACATGTAGGTAGCACTTTACATGTCTATATCTAGATTCTGGTAAAGTCATTCTCCAGACACATGTAGGTAGCACTTCACATGTTGATTTATAGATTATGGTAAAGTCATTCTCCAGCCACATGTAGGTAGCACTTTACATCTCTATTTCTATATTCTGGTAAAGTCATTCTCCAAACACATGTCTAGATTCTGGTAAAGTCATTATCAGGACACATGTAGGCAGTAATTTACATCCCTATTTCTAGATTCTGGTAAAGTAATTCTCCAGACACGTGTAGGTAGTACTTTACACGTCTTTTTCTATAATCTGGTAAAGTCATTCTCCAGACACATGAAGGTAGCACTTTACACGTCTATATCTAGATTCTGGTAAAGTCATTCTCCAGACACCTGTAGGTAGGACTTTACATCTCTATTTCTATATTCTGGTAAAGTAATTCTCCAAACACATGTCTAGATTCTGGTAAAGTCATTATCAGGACACATGTAGGCAGTAATTTACATCTCTATTTCTAGATTCTGGTAAAGTAATTCTCCAGACACGTGTAGGTAGTACTTTACACGTCTTTTTCTATAATCTGGTAAAGTCATTCTCCAGACACATGTAGGTAGCACTTTACATGTCTATATCTGGATTCTGGTAAAGTCATTCTCAAGACACATGTAGGGAGGACTTTACATCTCTATTTCTATATTCTGGTAAAGTAATTCTCCAGACACATGTAGGTAGCACTTTACCTGTCTATATTTAGATTCTGGTAAAGTCATTCTCCAGACACATGTAGGTAGCACTTTACATGTTTATATCTAGATTCTGGTAAAGTCATTCTCCAGACGCATGTAGGTAGCACTTTACACGTCTATTTCTAGATTCTGGTAAAGTCATTATCCAGACACATGTAGGTAGCACTTTACATGTCTATTTCTAGATTCTGGTAAAGTCATTCCCCAGACACATGTAGGTAGCACTTTACACGTCTATATCTAGATTCTGGTAAAGTCATTATCCAGACACATGTAGGTAGCACTTTACATGTCTATATCTAGATTCTTGTAAAGTCATTATCCAGACACATGTAGGCAGTACTTTACATGTCTATTTCTATAATTTGGTAACGTCATTCTCCAGACACATGTAGGCAGTACCTTACATGTCTATTTCTAGATTCTGGTAAAGTCATTCTCCAGACACATGTAGGTAGCACTTTACACGTCTATATCTAGATTCTGGTAAAGTCATTATCCAGACACATGTAGGTAGCACTTTACACATCTAGTTCTACATTGTGGTAAAGTCGTTGTATTTTTTGTAAACTGTTTTGTTTTGGTTAATGCAGTTGACCACAGTCGAGTGAAACTTTTACCGTTGGATGAAGAAGACGGCTCAGACTACATCAACGCAAACTACATTCCTGTACGTTTCCTGTCTAAACAGTTATCTAGCTCTGATATGTGTTCCTGTATGTATTCGATTTAACATTTATTACAATATGAGGTAAAATTAATTTTGGCATACGAAATATTGCTCAAAATCTACTAAGTTTGCAAATCTATTCATATGGAAACTATACAGAGTAATGTTTATACGTTGTCTCAGACATAGTCCTATATCAAACACTGTTGGTGTGTTAGGGTGCTACATGGGAGCATAGCTTCTACTTTAATGGGTAGATTTGTCATGTTTGTCCCGGATATCCTGTCTTTTAATTGATATATAACTAATATTGTAACGTGTACTTTAGGGCCACAATTCAAAGCGAGAATACATTGCCGCTCAAGGACCTCTGGTGTGTACCAAGGACGACTTCTGGAGGATGATCTGGGAACAGAACGTCAGCGTCATAGTGATGTTGACACAGTTAGTGGAGAGAGGAAGGGTACGTATTGTTACGTCAGTCAGTGAGAAAGTGATGTTGACACAGTAAGTGAAGAGAGGAAGGGTACGTATTGTTACGTGAGTCAGTGAGAAAGTGATGTTGACACAGATAGTGGAGAGAGAGGAAGGGTACGTATTGTTACGTCAGTCAGTGAGAAAGTGATGTTTACACAGTTAGGGTACGTATTGTTACGTCAGTCCGTGACATAGTGATGTTGACACAGTTGGTGGAGAGAGGAAGGGTACATATTGTTACGTCAGTCAGTGAGAAAGTGATGTTTACACAGTTAGGGTACGTATTGTTACGTCAGTCCGTGACATAGTGATGTTGACACAGTTAATGGAGAGAGGAAGGGTACATATTGTTACGCCAGTCCGTGACATAGTGATGTTGACACAGTAAGTGGAGAGAGGAAGGGTACGTATTGTTACGTCATTCAGTTAGATAGTGATGTTGACACAGTTAGTGGAGAGAGGAAGGGTACGTATTGTTACGTCAGTCAGTGAGATAGTGATGTTGACACAGTAAGTGGAGAGGGGAAGGGTACGTATTGTTACGTCAGTCAGTGCGATAGTGATGTTGACACAGTTAGTGAAGAGAGGAAGGGTACGTATTGTTACGTCAGTCAGTGAGAAAGTGATGTTGACACAGTTAGTGAAGAGCGAAAGGGTACGTATTTTAAAATACGTCAGTCAGTGAGATAGTGATGTTGACATAGTTAGTGAAGAAAGGAGATTATGTATTGTTACCTCAGTCAGACAGTGATATAGTGATGATGGACACAATAAGTGAGAAGATAAATGGGTTCAAATTATAACCTCATTTAATTTGCCTTGCATTAGTATGACGTCACATCAACATTAATTGACTTTCTGTGTTGTGTACAGAGGAAGTATGACATCACATTAAAATTAAGTATGTTTCTGTGTTGTGTACAGAGAAAGTATGACATCACATTAACATTAATTGTGTTTCTGTGTTGTGTACAGAGGAAGTATGACGTCACAGTAACATTAATTGAGTTTCTGTGTTGTGTACAGAGGAAGTATGCAATCACATTAACATTAAATGTGTTTCTGTGTTGTGTACAGAGAAAGTATGACATCACATTAACATTAAATGTGTTTCTGTGTTGTGTACAGAGGAAGTATGACGTCACAGTAACATTAATTGAGTTTCTGTGTTATGTACAGAGGAAGTATGATACCACATAACCATTAATTGTCTATCTGTGTTGTGTACAGAGGAAGAATGACGTCACATTAACATTAATTGAGTTCCTGTGTTGTGTACAAAGTAAGAATGACGTCACATAATCAATAATTGTGTTTGTGTTGTGTACAGAGGAATTATGACGTCACATTAACATTAATTGAGTTACTGTGTTCTGTAAAGAGGAATAATGACGTCACATAATCATTAATTGTGTTTGTGTTGTGTACAGAGGAAGTAAGACTTTACGTCAACATTATTTTGTTTCTGTGTTATGTACAGAGGAAGAATGACGTCACATAAACATTAATTGTGTTTCTGATTTGTGTACAGAGGAAGTATGACGTCACATTAACAATAATTGTGTTTCTGATTTGTGTACAGAGGAAGTATGACGTCACATTAACAATAATTGTGTTTCTGTGTTTTATACAGAGGACGTATGATGTGTCAATAAAATTTTATTTAGTTTCTGTGCTGTGTACAGAAGAAGAATGACGTCACATAAACATGAATTGTGTTTCTGTTTTGTGTTCATAGGAAGAATGACGACACAATAACATAAATTGAGTTACTGTGTTGTGTACAGATAAAGTATGATGTCAAATTAACATTAATTGTGTTTCTGGGTTGTGCACAGAGGAAGTATTACGTCACATTAACATTAATTGTGTTTCTGTGTTGAGTATAGAGGAAGTATGACGTCACATTAACATAAATTGTGTTTCTGTGTTGTGTACAGAGGGAGTATGACGTCACATTAACATTAATTGTGTTTCTGTGTTGTGTACAGTGGAAGAATGACGTCACATTAACATTAATTGTCTTTCTGTGTTGAGTATAGAGGAGTGATGACGTCACATTAACATAAATTGTGTTTCTGTGTTGTGTACAGAGGAAGTATGCAATCACATTAACATTAAATGTGTTTCTGTGTTGTGTACAGAGGAAGTATGACGTCACATTAATATAAATTGTGTTTTTGTGTTGTGTATAGAGGAAGTATGACGTCACATTAACATAAATTGTGTTTCTGTGTTGTGTACAGAGGAAGTATGACGCCACATTAACATTATTGTGTTTCTGTGTTGTGTACAGAGGAAGTATGCAATCACATTAACATCAAATGTGTTTCTGTGTTGTGTATAGAGGAAGTATGACGTCACATTAACATAAACTGTGTTTCTGTGTTGTGTACAGAGGAAGTATGACGTCACATTAACATAAATTGTGTTTCTGTGTTGTGTACAGAGGAAGTATGACATCACATTAACATTAATTTTAAATTGTGCTTCTGTGTTGTGTACAGAGGAAGTATGACGTCACATTAACATAAATTGTGTTTCTGTGTTGTGTTCAGAGGGAGTAGGACGTCACATTAACATTAATCGTTTTTCGGTGTTGTGTACAAAGTAAGAATGACGTCACATAATCAATAATTGTGTTTGTGTTGTGTACAGAGGAATTATGACGTCACATTAACATTAATTGAGTTACTGTGTTCTGTAAAGAGGAATAATGACGTCACATAATCATTAATTGTGTTTGTGTTGTGTACAGAGGAAGTAAGACTTTACGTTAACATTATTTTGTTTCTGTGTTGTGTACAGAGGAAGTATGACGTCACATTAACATAACTTGTGTTTCTGTGTTGTGTTCAGAGGCAGTATGACGTCACATTAACATTAATTGTTTTTCTGTGTTGTATACAGAGGAAGTATGACGTCACATTAACATAAATTGTGTTTCTGTGTTGTGTTCAGAGGGAGTATGACGTCACATTAACATTAATTGTTTTTCTGTGTTGTATACAGAGGAAGTATGACGTCACATTAACATAAATTGTGTTTCTGTGGTGTGTACAGAGGAAGTATGACGTCACATTAACATTAATTGTTTTTCTGTGTTGTATACAGAGAAAGTATGACGTCACATTAACATAAATTGTGTTTCTGTGTTGTTTACAGAGGAAGTATGACGCCACATTAACATTATTGTGTTTCTGTGTTGTGTTCAGAGGGAGTATGACGTCACATTAACATTAATTGTTTTTCTGTGTTGTATACAGAGGAAGTATGATGTCACATTAACATTAATTATTTTTCTGTGTTGTGTACAGAGGAAGTATGACGTCACATTAACATTAACTGTTTTTCTGTGTTGTGCACAGAGGAAGTATGACGTCACATTAACATTAATTGTGTTTCTGTGTTGTGTTCAGAGGAAGCATGACATCACATTAACATTAATTGTGTTTCTGTGTTGTGTATAGAGGAAGTATGACGTCACATTAATATTAATTGTTTTTCTGTGTTGTCCACAGAGGAAGTATGACGTCAAATTAACATTAATTGTTTTTCTGTGTTGTGCACAGAGGAAGTATGACGTCACATTAACATTAATGGTTTTTCTGTGTTGTGTACAGAGGAAGTGTGACCAATACTGGCCGGAAGTTGTATCCGAACCATTCTATTTCGGGGACCTTATCGTCCGCATCGACTCCGAATCCAATCTGCCTGACTACGTTATCCGGGTTATCAGTTTGCAGTTGGTAAGTATGCCATCCTCGTCATCACTATGAAGATGGTTATAAGTACGTAACTCGTGTCATCAAGTTGTTACTACATTAATGGCGTCATCAGGTTCTGAGTCATACGTTATCATCGACGAACACGACTATCATGTAAACATTAAGATTTTTACATCATTTGACGTTTTAAACTTGATGAATTGTATTTCAGAAAGAATAGTTGAATAATTGGATGTCAATTGAATATTAAGAACCAATCACTTTCCTTTACACGAACTGATACATAGTGGATTTCGACTTTTTTTAAGTTGAGTTTTTATGTCATACTCAACAATGGCGTCCGAAATAGAAGGAAAGCTCTGATGAGATTACTGAAAGTTAGATATATATATATATATAAAGTAAACTGTGTCAATATACGATATGCCGCTCATGCAGAACAACAGGAAGAAGAAGATGAAGCAGGTTCACTACCTGAAGTGGCCTGACATGGGCTGCCCTGATACATCATGGCTCCTGCTAAACTTCGTACAGGACGTACGGCTCTTTATGCCTCACCAGAACCCTGGTCCTATAGTGGTGCACTGCAGGTATTAGGTCCAGGACTACACAGACCCTAAGAATATACTAAATCCCCAGTGATACATCCCAGGAAGGCATGAACATTCCCTGATGCTTGTATATACTTTTACATCCATGGTCAGGGCGCATTGTATGTTTATGACCAGTGACGTGCATAGTGCAGGGTGTGTTATGGTTAAATTGCCGCCCTGGTGTACGTGTAATACTGTTTGTCGTAGAATGATAGTGAATCCCAGCATGACGTACGTTAGAACACGGGGTCACAGGCCCAGCATGTCGTACGTTAGAACACGGGGTCACAGGCCCAGCATGACGTACGTTAGAACACGGGGTCACAGGCCCAGCATGGTACTGTTATTCATCCTCAATGGCCCAGCATGGTAATGATGTTAGTCCTCGGCGGCCCAGCATGGTACTGTTGTTCATCCGCAATGGCCCAGCATGGTACTGTTATTCATCCGCAATGGCCCAGCATGGTACTGTTGTTCATCCTCAATGGCCCAGCATGGTAATGATGTTAGTCCTCGGCGGCCCAGCATGGTACTGTTGTTCATCCGCAATGGCCCAGCATGGCACTGTTGTTCATCCCCAATGGCCCAGCATGGTACTGTTGTTCATCCTCAATGTTGTCTCGCTTCCTACTATGTACATACCCTGCTTACTTAGCTCATTATATCATGATTGGCGGTTGACTCTGGCCTGTTTTGAGGGGGTTTATCGTGAACACTCTTATTGTTCAGCTTATACATATCATCTGTATTTGCAGCTTGCGAAAATTTAAATCGAATATCTCTATGTAGCTTCCCTAATTATTCTGAGATTTCAATGGTAAATACCTAGCTTTGCATTATACTGAACAGGGGGACATCCAGAGGCAGGTCAAGCAACTTCTGTACCTAGCATGGCCTGACATGGGAACGCCTACAACCTCCAATAGCATGCTCCATTTCGTGGAGTCGTGTCGTAAACACAAAAATCCCTCTCTGCATGGTCCGATTGTTGTCCACTGCAGGTAATGGCTTCTCAGACATTCTCTTTCATTTAAAACAGCATAAATCATTATTACTCTTGAGAAATTAAATACCACCGATTCTATTACATGAATTTTAATTGATAATTAGTCATAACCAGGACACTGATATTATAATGGTATGTTTCCAATAACGATCTATATAAAGACATATTAACACTATCATAATTATTTTGCTATGATATAGTGCCTTGATAGATAGAATAAACTGGACTTTATAAAAGTTTATTTAGAATCAAACTTTATCTAACTGTTTATTTCCATTGTTCAACTCGTGTCTGATACTCCGTAGTGCTGGTGTGGGCCGTACGGGGACGTTTATCGCTGTGGATCACCTGATACAGAAGCTGAACGCCGGACATCAGGAAGTGGATATCTTCAATATGGTACTGGGCATGCGTAACGAACGCCCAAACATGGTACAAACAGAGGTAAGACTTCTTATTAAGTTGTTTCTGTAGGAAACTGTTAATTTGGTTTTGCATTTCGTTTAACTGATATTAACCGAACGTATCGTGTTATTAGATAAGTTTATATGTTGGGTTCGATCTCAAAAGAAGACATGGAAATGATATTATATGTTGTAGGATCAGTACATATTCATACACGAGTGCATCAAGGACTTCCTCTCATCTGATGAGGATGAAGAAGAGGAAGAGGAAGACGAGGAAGACGAGGACAATTGCGAACGTGAGTATCCTCAGGAACACGTCCTGTTCTTGAGATGCTTCCTTTGTTGATCTTCAGCAATATACATCTAAGTAGCAATTACTTTCATATTTTGAGGCGGTTTTAAGAATATATAAACATTCTTTTCAATACTAATGTCTCCTAGAAAAGATGCAGTGCTACAAGATATGTCCACAGATCTAATTAGACGGGAAAAGTCAAAGACGGAAGGTGGGAATGGGGGGTACCCTAGTCCGTCCCGCCTCTTCGTGTGCTGTATCCCGGTTTATCGCTGTAGCTATTTCTTAATAGCTTTTGGTCAAACAGTATATAAAGGTAGAGTTTGAGAATACTTTTAATGAAATCATGGTTCAGGGTTCAAAAGTCAAGGGTCACAATTTCTATCTGTATCCATTTATCAACGAATCCAGTGATATCAGTCCAGCAGCTTGACAGATTTCATCAAACTTTATACAATAATCAACATAAGAATACTTCAGGGTTCGTATTTCACCAAAATGTCAAGGTCAGCGGTCGTTACTATTTACAGAAATTTGTCAAACGTGACACTTCAGGGGAGAAAGGCATTCATATATTATAGACATTTCATTTTTTCTGATTTACGTCCCTTTTTTAAGAATTACAATGTTCATCAAATGCTTGAAATCAGGTGTAAAGAAATGCTGTTTTTTTGTGTTGATATTCATACTTTAGGGGGAAAAGAAGAAGTATGAGTAACATCAATCCTTCCTTAGTACATTTTAAATCCCCCTCTACCCTACTATACTTTCCGGGTCGGTAAGGCCTGACGGACAGTTTATAACTATAGGTTATCCATAGTTAAAAGCCTTTATGTTGGATTGTGTTTTGTTTGGTCCCGTTAGCGTTATCTCCCTTCTGCCAGGATTTCTCGGCGCACGGCTCAGATTCCCCTTGCCTCTTCGGCGTTGTATGTCTTTCAATCTGGTTTTGACGGGTTGGAGTGTTGGGAATTTTTGTTTTGCGTGCTAAGAACTCTTCAGTTATACGGAGTGAAATTGAGAAGCAAAGTTGTCACTATTGTATAGTTTGATGTCGGAGGCGACAGAAAGGCTTTAATCTAAAGAATTCTGGTAAGTCGTTGATATATATTGTAAGCATAGATTAGATATTATTAGTACACTTCCTTGTAACTTTCATCTATTTCGACATTCTCCATTAACTTTCCTCCTTGTTGTTTCCTGTCTATGGCGGGTTCTAAATCAATCACACTGTTTGATAGCAGTGTGTTGTACGTTTTCAGTGGGTTGTTTATGTTTATCGAAAGCCGCTATTAAGTATAGATAAATATGCTCGTGTTTGGCTCTGTCGTCTGTAGTCACCAGCGACTCCTCAGCCCGATTTAGCATCCGTTGGTTTCTAAGGATTGCCGTTGTCATATGTCAATATTACTTGTTCATTCACAGTTTTCTTTCCATTTCGCTCAGTTTTACAGAAACCATACGTGGTTCACCTAATTTCATTTTATAGAAAACGTAAATCGCAAAATCAAAGTCAATCAAACATTCAAAGAAATTGGAAGAAGAACAAGAGGTGGATTTGTGCCAAGCTCTTATCATGATGTATTTCAGTAGGTGTAAATATGTATTTTTCTTTTCAGCGATCTACGAGAATGCGTGACGGAGAGATGTCTTACATCCAGTGTGTGAGGAGAAGAGGACCATTACAACGCTTTACCTGAGAGTCTCCTGACCATACAATAGCCGAGATGGGAGATCATCACCTTTACGCCAAAAACATACAATTTTTCATTTTCCAATTAATCGCTTTATTCAGTTTATTTCACTTCATATGTGAGAGTGTTTGGATTCATTTTGGACTGATTCCATGATTTTAAACAGTCATTATAGGGATATGTGTTATTTCTGCTTGTTGAGCCTTAGCCATGAAACAAAATGACAACAGATGACGGTGGTCGTTTTGTGATCGTGATTATAAATTTTATTTTTTAACCTATTGTTTGTATAGCAAACACTTCCCGTTTGTACGTGATTTGGTGACAATGTTTAGTCGATATCACTACAGTGGCCGACCTAGGAGAGCTTCCAGGGCGTCGGTCATCCCACAGCACGCCTTTTACAACAACATGTATTTTCCCAATTTCTCTCTATGGAAACCCTCGAAGGATCATTCGGAATCCTTTGCAGATGAGTTTCTGGGTCTGCCACTCCTTGGGGAGGTATGGTCGGACGAGAGTTTTGGTATGTGTTAGTATCGTTTTATAGCTTATACATAGGTTATGTTTGTAGACGTGTACCAGATGATCAATGCGGAGCTCAAATAATATATGACGGTGATTTGTTGTCCTCGTCCCGTATAGTCAGTCGTATATATAATTATCCTTATGTATTCCGGGCTTTCATTTGTTACATTGTCATCTTTTGTTCATCACGTTTCTATTTAAATCCACTGTGCTTACCTCCCTTGCCTACGATACTGCGTACATTTCTACTTATAATGAATCAAGATTTTTGTGCATAATTTCATGTTTCTGTTAATTTAATTCTTGTTTAATGACGCTGAGTCATACACAAAATATATGTCCCACGTTTGTATTTTTTAACAAGTTTCTGTCGGTCATTGTACCTTTTTTTGACACATTGTATTAGTGCCTACTAGACATAATATACAGGGTCATACCTGTCATTAACGGACGTAGCAGCACACAGATATTCGGATACGAAAGTAATATGTTTATCATAATCTGGCTCGTAATTTATGTTTGTAGTCTGTTAAGCGTGTGTCTTCTTTATACAAGATGTTGATATTATTGTCTTGGTGTCGTGTGGGACATTGTATAATACCAACAATAATGACGTCGGTTTCCTCTGTTCTATTGTGTCGTTCACAACAGGGTCTTTATTACTATTAGGTAAAGACAACAGACTACGTTGTGATTGTCTCTTTTGACATCTAATGTCGTAATCATTATATTATCTGCTGGACAGATATTTAACTACCAATGTGTTAATTAGCTAGTCATTTAGGTTAAACTGTTTATTATAACATATGAATGAACAAAGTGTCATTATAGTAAGCTTGTGTGATATTTAATATCCATATTGTTGATGTGTGTGTGTTTTATGAGATTCTTTGTTTCGTAAACAGCCAAGAATTTGTCCGGACAGGTCTATTCGCTAGTCAGTAAAATACGTTTTATATCTGGAATTATTTCTTACATTTTAGTTTGTACATTTTAGTTTCGTACTCAATAGCTGGTTAACTCGCTTATCATCAGGATATGATTACCTGGCTCGTTCTACTATACAGTTACATAATTATGATTGTACAAGTTCTTAGCTATCCTTTCATACCCTGCACGTGTTAAGACTTATTCGACATTATCGACACATATGGCACGCAATAAGTGATGTAAATGTGAGCGTTTCTGTAATATATCATTTATTTGTATTTATTATTTGATGTTATAATTGTGCATTTTCAAATATCTATGCCAATTCGTGCCGTAAACACTGTATTTCAATTTATAACTGTTATGTTCTCGTGCTATAACCAAACAGTTCATTAAAGGTTACCGACTTTTCAAAAGTTACTAAAATAAATATATAGTGATTAAGTAATCAAAAATAAGAACAAAGTTTTACTTGACAAACCAGAAACTAGTGCAAAAGTTATGCATGATATGATCAATAACAGGTAGTCACAGACTCTATTGAAGTACATAGTGTTGTACAAGTCTACTGTAGACGGGAAATCTAGAGCTAAGTATAACGTAATTCACTATAAAAAGTCCAGGAGCCGTAGTTTTATCAATGTTATACAGTTTTAGGATAGAAAATCATAAATGTATAGCTATATATAACGTAATTCACTTACAAAATAGAAAGTCCATAAGGTTTCAGTTTTACATGATGTAATTCACTTTACCTATATAGTAAGTTCATACATATATGACTAAAACGTCATGTTAAAGCCGACTTGTGGTGTTGTCTTCTTTTTAAAAAATAGTTTGTGCAGAAATCCATGCATGCGTTAACTTCCAATCAATGTCTTTTTTTATATTTATACGAACATTAAATATTGTTTGCTTTGTCTGTATAAGAACATTAATGAGTTGGTTCCCATTGGCTTTATCATTATTACATTCCAATAATCAGAAAAATACCTGTATATTTTTGTAATGATATGCAATGATCATTTTTTTAGAATTAAACTTCCTATTCATATCTCATATGTTCTTTTTTATTGTGACTAAACCGTTGACTAGATCTAGTGTGCTGACTGTTCTATCCACCCATCCACTGGGTTGTGATATTGTACCAAGGGATGGATGGACTGAACGGACATCTGGTTGAATTGTGTCATATTGATTGGAACACAGACTACATATCCGTCTACTGACCGTTAACATTGTGTCTGAGGTCACAATGCTTTTAGAAAGGAATTACCATCTGATGAAATGAAATCGAATAAATTGAAAGTTAATATACAGCTTTAGCGTTGACATGCGCATTTTGAATTTGCCGACAAACGCAAATGTCCTACAATCAGCGTGGCTGGGGTTATAAGGCAGATACACTGATTAAGGTGTTTATAATATACCTTTATAGAGTAACAAATCAGATACACTGATTAAGGTGTCTATAATAACACCTTTATAGAGTAACAAATCAGATACACTGATTAGGGTGTCTATAATACACCTTTATAGAGTAACAAATCAGATATACTGATTAAAGTGTCTATAATAACACCTTTATAGAGTAACAGATCAGATACACTGATTAAGGTGTCTATAATAACACCTTTATAGAGTAACAAATCAGATACACTGATTAAGGTGTCTATAATACACCTTTATAGAGTAACAAATAAGATACACTGATTAAGGTGTCTCGATAACATCTTTATAGAGGAACAAATAAGATACACTGAATAAGGTGTCTATAGTCCACCTTTATCACCAATAACACCTTTATCATCTATAACACCTTTATCACCAATAACACCTTTATCATCAATAACACCTTTATCATCTATAACACCTGTATCATCTATAACACCTTTATCATATATAACACCTTTACCATCTATAACACCTTTATCATCAATAACACCTTTATCATCTATAACACCTGTATGAACAATAACATCTTTATCATCTATAACACCTGTATCAACAATAACATCTTTATCATCTATAACACCTGTATCAACAATAACATCTTTATTGTCTATAACACCTGTATCAACAATAACACCTGTATCAACAATAACAACTTTATCATCTATAACACATGTATCAACAATAACACCTTTGTCATCTATAACACCTTTACCATCTATAACACCTTTATCATCAATAACACCTTTATCACCAATAACACCTTTATCACCAATAACACCTTTATCAACAATAACACCTTTATCACCAATAACACCTTTATCATCTATAACACCTCTATCACCAACAACACATTTATCATCTATAACACCTTTACCATCTATAACACCTTTATCAACAATAACACCTTTATCATCAATAACACCGGTACCTGTATCAACAATAACACCTTTATCATCTATAACACATGTATCAACAATAACACCTTTATCATCTATAACACCTTTACCATCTATAACACATTTATCATCTATAACACCTGTATCATCAATAACACCTTTACGATCTATAACACCTTTATCATCTATAACACCTTTATCATATATAACACCTTTACCATCTATAACACCTTTATCAACAATAACACCTTTATCACCAATAACACCTTTATCAACAATAACACCTTTATCATCAATAACACCTTTATCACCAATAACACCTGTACCATCTATAACACCTTTATCATATATAACACCTTTATCAGCTATAACACCTTCACCATCAATAACACCTTTATCATCTATAGCACCTTTATCATCAATAACACCTTTATCATCTATAACACCTTTACTATCTGTAACACCTTTATCATCTACAACACCTTTATCATCTATAACACCTGTACCATCTATAACACCTGTATCATCTATAACACCTTTATCATCAATAACACCTTTTTCATCAATAACACCTTTATCATCTATAACACCTTTATCATCTATAACCCCTTTATCATCTATAACACATTTATCATCTATAACACCTGTATCAACAATAACAACTTTATCATCTATAACACCTTTATCACCAATAACACCTTTATCATCTATAACACCTTTATCATCAACAATATCACCTTTATCATCCATATCACCTGTATCAACAATAACACATTTATTATCTACAACACCTTTATCATCTATAACACCTGTATCAACAATAACACCTTTATTATCTATAACACCTGTATCAACAATAACACCTTTATCAACAATAACAACTTTATCATCTATAACACCTTTATCAACAATAACACATTTATCATCTATAACACCTGTATCAACAATAACACCTTTATCATCTATAACACCTTTATCATCTATAACACCTTTATCATCTATAACACCTTTATCATCTATAACACCTTTATCACCAATAACACCTTTATCAACAATAACACCTGTATCAACAATAACACCTGTATCAACAATACCACCTTATCATCTATAACACCTTTATCATCTATAACACTTTTATCATCTATAACACCTGTATCAACAATAACACCTTTATCATCTATAACACCTGTATCAACAATAACACCTTTATCATCTATAGCACCTTTATCATCTATAACACCTTTAAAAACAATAACACCTTATCATCTATAACACCTTTATCATCTATAACACTTTTATCATCTATAACACCTTTAACATTAATACCACCTTATCATCTATAACACCTTTATCATCTATAACACTTTTATCATCTATAACACCTGTATCAACAATAACACCTTTAGCATCTATAGCACCTTTATCATCTATAACACCTTTAAAAACAATAACACCTTATCATCTATAACACCTTTATCATCTATAACACCTTTAACATCAATAACACCTTTATCATCTATAACACCTTTATGTTCTTTAACACCCTTAACATCAATAACACCTTTATCATCTATAACACCTTTATCATCTATAACCCCTTTATCATCTATAACACCTTTATCATCAATAACACTTTTACCATCTATAACAACTTTATCATCTATAACACCTTTATCACCAATAACACCTTTATCATCTATAACACCTTTATCATCTACAATATCACCTTTATCATCTATAACACCTGTATCAACAATAACACATTTATTATCTACAACACCTTTATCATCTATAACACCTGTATCAACAATAACACCTTTATTATCTATAACACCTGTATCAACAATAACACCTTTATTATCTATAACACCTGTATCAACAATAACACCTGTATCAACAATAACAACTTTATCATCTATAACACCTTTATCAACAATAACACATTTATCATCTATAACACCTGTATCAACAATAACACCTTTATCATCTATAACGACTTTATCATCTATAACACTTTTATCATCTATAACACCTTTAACATTAATAACACCTTATCATATATAACACCTTTATCATCTATAACACCTTTATCATCTATAACACCCCTTTATCATCTATTCCACATGTATCATCTATTCCACATGTATCATCTATTCCACATGTATCATCTATTACACATGTATCATCTATTCCACATGTATCATCTATTACACCTTTATCATCTTTAGCACCTTTATCATCTATTACATATGTATCATCTATTACACCTTTATCATCTTTAGCACCTTTATCATCTACAATATCACCTTTATCATCTACAATATCACCTTTATCATCTATAACACCTTTAAAAACAATAACACCTTATCATCTATAACACCTTTATCAACAATAACACCTTTATCAACAATGACACCTTTATCATCTATAACACCTGTATCAACAATAACACCTTTATCATCAATAACACCTTTATAATCTATAACACCTTTATCATCTATTACACATGTATCATCTATTACACCTTTATCATCTATAACACCTTTATCATCTATAACACCTCTATCATTTATAACACCTCTATCATCTATAACACATTTTTCATCTATACACCTTTATCATCTATAACACCTTTATCATCTATAACACCTTTATCATCAATAACACCTTTATCATCTATAACACCTCGTTCATCTATAACACCTTTATCATTTATAACACCTCTATCATCTATAACACCTTTATCATATATAACACCTTTATCATCAATAACACCTTTACCATCTATAACACCTTTATCATCTATAACACCTTTACCATCAATAACACCTTTATCATCAATAACACCTTTATCATCAATAACACCTTTACCATCTATAACACATTTATCATCTTTAACACCTCTATCATCTATAACACCTATATCATCTATAACACCTCTATCATCTATAACACCTCTATCATATATAACACCTTTATCATCAATAACACCTCTATCATCTATAACACCTCTATCATCTATAACACATTTATCATTTATAACACCTCTTTCATCTATAACACCTCTATCATATATAACACCTTTACCATCTATAACACCTCTATCATCTATTACACCTCTATCATCTATAACACCTGTATCATCTATAACACCTGTATCATCTATAACACCTTTATCATATATAACACCTTTATCATCAATAACACATTTATCATCTATAACACCTCTATCATCTATAACACCTCTTTCATCTATAACACCTCTATCATATATAACACCTCTATCATCTATAACACCTCTATCATCTATAACACTTTTATCATCTATAACACCTCTATCATATATAACACCTCTATCATCTATAACACCTCTATCATATATAACACCTCTATCATCTATAACACCTCTATCATCTATAACACCTCTATCATCTATAACACCTCTATCATATATAATACCTTTACCATCTATAACACCTCTATCATCTATAACACCTCTATCATCTATAACACCTTTATCATCTATAACACCTCTATCATCTATAACACCTCTATCATATATAACACCTTTATCATCTATAACACCTCTATCATCTATAACACCTCTATTATCTATAACACCTGTATCATCTATAACACCTTTATCATCTATAACACCTCTATTATCTATAACACCTGTATCATCTATAATACCTCTATTATCTATAACACCTGTATCATCTATAACACCTGTATCATCTATAACACCTTTATCATCTATAACACCTCTATTATCTATAACACCTGTATCATCTATATACTGTTTTACACTATCACCAGTAGCATGATAATAACGCAATCTTTATGGGTTTTCACTATGAGAATACTTGAACAGACGTTGAGAATGACACTTCAGAATGGACTTGCCCATTTGTGACTTGTTTTTCTCAAAAAGGAATGTCTGCTCGTCCATTCCATAACATTTTATAAATGAATTATACACGTATAAGGGGAGTGACAAGCACTGAATTCATAACTCAAACTTATTGATTGTAAACATGTCTCGTTGTATAGATTCGATAAATCTGACTTTACTTATTTTTAAAAATGGCCAAATATCTCTTTGTGGATTTAAGAGACATGTTGATCTAGTCGTGCGACCTATACTGATAAGTAAACTTTAGATAATGTGTCATTTCAGAGCATTCAATGTTGTTATAACTGACCTGGGCATGGTATAAACATTATAAATGTACAATGTTTATAGCACGTCAAGCTCATTTATGATAACATGTTACGAATGTACTCATAATACATAGTTTAGTAATCAGCTTGTAAAAGAGAATATAAGCTCCAAATGCCTTAGGTATATGAATTGACTTAAATAAGGTGTCATTTCGTAATATACAGTTTGGATACAAAAGAGAATGAAATGCCATGCCAATGAACCATTTTATGCGTCATCATACTCCATTGCCTTATTGTCCTAAACGAAATCAGTAATGTACCATTTGAATAAAGTTTCAGACCAATAGGTACAAGCTACGTTTATATATACAACTCACATTTTGCTAAGGATCACCTATATTTTGAAGAAGAAAAAAATCAAAATGTTGGGAAGGATATTATATTTTCCTTCCGTACTGTTTTGTGTGAATATGTTAGCATTCCAAATCGTCTTGTGTGGGTGTGTTCAGTCAACCATAAAAGCGCGTGCACGCTTTTCCACATGTGCACCTCTTTCAAAAGCTAAGCTATGCTAAGTAAGGCGTTGTTTAAATTGTTAAGGAAATCATTTGTGTTAATATGGCACAAAGACGAACCAGACAACGGTTAAATGACGGTGAAATGAATAGGGGCATCGGAATGCTACAAGCTAGCATGTCTCAACGTCAGGTTGCAGCAGACCTTGGGGTGTCTCAAAGTGGGTGGTAAAAATGTCGATTCGTTTTCAAACTAACGGAAACCCTTCCAGACGTCATGCTTGAGGTCGTTCTATGGCTACAACGCAGCGCCAAGACCGTCACAGGTTCCAGACTGCCACAACTTTAAGAAATGACCTCCTAAATGCTTCTAGTACCCGGGTAGCCACTCAGACAGTTAGGAACCGTCTTCATGATGCTGGTTTAAGGTCACGTAGACCAGCAATACGAGTTCCATTAACTGTCCGACATGTTAGGGACCGATTAGATTGGGACCAAGGTCACAGTACTTGGACTCTTCAGGAATGGGAACAGGTTCTTTTTACTGACGAGTCCAGATTCTGTCTCGACTTCACCTACAGACGCGTTAGAGTATGGAGACAACATGGGGAGAAGTTCCAGGCAGGTAACGTTGTGGAACGTGACCAATATGGCGGAGGTTCAGTGATGGTGTGGGGAGGCATAAGCTTTCGTGGGAAAACTGATCTCCATGTATTCCATAATGGTACCGTTACGGCCCGGATTTACTACGATGAAATCTCCCTACGCTGGCGCTATCGGCCCTGACTTCATCCTTATGGACGATAGTGCTAGGCCACATAGAGCAAGGGTGAATGAGCAGTATCTACAGCAAGAGACTATTCAACGAAAGGATTGGCCAACCCTCTCGCCGGATCTAAATCCCATCGAGCATGTGTGGGACATGCTGCAGACAGCTCTCTCTGCCAGAAATGTTCAGCCAAGAACGCTACATGAGCTTGGAACAGCTTTGGTAGCTGCGTGGAACGCTATACCACAAAAACGGATACGCGATCTCATTCGGGGCATGCGCATACGTTGTGAAGCTGCAATTGATACTCATGGGCGTCACACTCGATACTAAAACAGTTTCTGTTTATTTAGGATGAGTTTTGTTCAATTTAAGTTTTTTGGTGAATACCACGTTGTTACCAATTTTAAAGGTAACCCTTAACCTGTGGCTCATTTTCCGACTGTAATTACGATTTTTGGAAGTTTTGCATGCTGATAAATTAAAAGGACAAATTATTTTTTCAAAAATAATCCCAGTATAAACCAAATGAAATATTCATTTTCACATATGCCCCAAAATAAAAGTGATCCTTAGCAAAATGTGAGTAGTATATATACTGTATATATCAACACCAATGTTTTATTGTGGTCTCTAGCAATGGTCTCTAGCAATGACCTCTAGCAATGATATCTAGCAATGATCTCTAGCAATGTTCTCTAGCAATGGTCTCTAACAATGATCTCTAGCAATGGTCTCTAGCAATGGTCTCTAGGAATGTTCTCTAGCAATGGTCTCTAGCAATGATCTCTAGCAATGGTCTCTAGCAATGATATCTAGCAATGATCTCTAGCAATGATTTCTAGCAATGGTCTCTAGCAATGATATCAAGCAATGGTCTTTAGCAATGGTCTCTAGCAATGATCTCTAGCAGTGATCGATAAATGGGACTAGAAGCCCGTTCACATTAACGAGTTCAGAGCGACGACGCTACAACGCTGTACTCGGCACAAACGCTGGTCATATGCGGTATTAAACATGTGACAGGCCAACCTACCCTGCGTTAACGCCTAATCAATCAGTTTAACACGGATGCTTTTCTTAGTTACTTCGTCCTTAAATGACCTTAGATGCTTCTAAGACGTTACGCATAATTAAACCAAACAGTGACCATCGTTTAGGGACCTTTAAAAACCGATTTGAACATTTTGTTTGTACGTACTATTGTGTTTGGATTAACATGCTGCAGTGCCGATGTTCAGCCATGTGATTGACTTCATCCTAGACTAAACCAAGTTCCTACATAATCTACTTGGTCAGTATATCAATATGACGTAGCAATGCCAAAGTGTCTTGTGCAAAGGTACTTTCCATGTCTGCAGTACCAGTAATTTAATGTTGGGCGATATTTTCTCCCAAAACAAGGACAGTCAGAAGCAGGATAAAAAGGTCCGTGAGGTTAAAATATCCATATAAACGTTGTTTTTCTCCGCGGTTTACTACCAAACGGTGATAATTCGTTCGGTGACGTAATCGTCCTTTTGTTTCAACAGAGAGTACACTCAATATAATAGCCAGCATTGTAGTCATGTTTTAAATTCTGCAGTTGAAATCATCTGGCAGAATAATTTTAGTGAGGGAATCGCTGTAAGTCCTGTCAGTAATAAAAATGCAGTATGTTACAATTTTTAATTCCACCTTTGAAATGTTCAAGCACTGGCCTGTCTTAAAAGTCAAATAACCAATTTAAGATCTGAGTTTGCAAGGTCTGACACGTACAACTTTTAGAAAAATCAGATGCCTAGCCGGTAACAACTTATTGTGTAACTGTGAAATACACCATGGGAGACATTTTGTATACTTTGCACCGAGTCAGCAAAAAAAATCCCGTTTTTTTCTCAGCCCGTGAATAAAACAAGTGCTCCTTGCCGTAGTGTCCTCGGTGATGAGACTGGCCACCAATAAAGTCGCTTGCTTAGTGGTAAGAGAATACTGAAGAGACAGCAGAACTGTAATTAGAAATTAAAAATCTAAAGAAAAAGGAAAATATGAGCAAAGCTAACCTTTGAAAAGTATAAAGAGAATAGGTAAGGATGTTCCGGAAGGGTAGGCGTCTTCTGTTCCATTGACGACACCCGCCATGTAAATCTAGGTCAGATCCAAGTAATGTCACGTCCTCATACCGAGAACCGGGGTAGTGACAATAAAACAACAAGACACAGTAATGGACCAATTCAAAAACATCGATCATCATATCACACTAGAAATTAGAACATTTCCCAGCGAGATCACGATAGGGGCCATTAAACTTGGCCGCATTTTTCATTTCTTTCCCAGCAGGCACTTCAACGTTAGATTTAAGTTGGATTTGAATTTTATAAATCGAGGCTTTTGCTTCGACTCGTGCCCGTATGTCCGATCCAAAATTTATTGTACATGTCTGTATTTTGATTTATTTCCATTGGACTAACGTTCAATAAACGAAACAGGACTGTGTCGATCGCCGGCAACTAGGTAGCTCAATCAGTTAGAGAACCCGTGTAGAGTTCCGAGTCCCGGGTTCTAATTCCGGTCTGGTCATGCTCTCCTGTTATATGATAATTAATTCAGATAATTAGTTTTGATTCGTTGGTTTGTGGTAAAAGAAATAGTTTTAAACATTTTAATATCCTACCGATAAAGATTGTTTATGCTGTATACATTGTAAGATGTGTTTTCCTTTTAAAGTAAATGTTTTAGTAATGCAAATAAACTGGATACTTATAGGATGCACTGACACATATAAGGAGGCAAAGGCCGGTCAGACAGATCGATCAAACGGCTGATTCCGTGACAAAGCTAATAAGCTAACCAAGAGGTTGCCTGCAACGGCTACTTCTTCTACGTTGTGTTTTAGGCTAGTCTGGCAATCTCAGACCGGGCTCGGTACCCTGAGTGCTGTGAACAGTAGGTTGTCCTTGTTTCCACTCTAATTTCTGACGTCCATACTACGGCAGTTTCTGACGTCTGAACAACGTGTTTCCATGTAGAAATCAAGCTGTACATACGTGGTTCTAACGTCCAGAAAACGTTCATTTTCAACCCAATGTCAATGCGTACACGTCAAAGTACGACCTTGTTTCAAAGTTGATCCACAATCATTACCCCGGTGAGCTTGTATTTGAGACATGATGATGGGTGCCATATACAAAAGTCATGCTTACGTAGGACCTGCATGATTTCAAGTTGATTTGTGTGTTGTTATGTCATGTACTTTTTGACTCGTTTACTGTTTTTGTATTGACCTGGGTACGTATTGTTTTATTGTGTCTGGCCCAGTGGTACATGCTTTGATTACCTGGAGAAATATATTTTTTAACAATGAACAAAAGTGTAACGTTGATGTTTGCCTCATTTGTGTCTTTCCTGTATAGCTACAGGTTTATATTTAAAGTTTGCCCTAGGAGGTCCATGGCTGAGGAAGGTTTAAATTGGGCGATATCTCACTAGCGGAGCGATACTGATATATTTATATTTAAACCGAATCACATCCCAGCATGACCGTGGCTAATTGAATCCCTCGTTATCCTGTCCGAGAGAGAATACCTTCAGCAGATACGTACAAATGTGAGTCTCGAGAAAAAGTCTACTCGTTCTAATATTACAGACAATAAATAAACAGCATTGAACCGCACCTTTCTTGCTGGAGACTCCCCCTCCAGCATGCATTTATAACTGTTTCTGATCTTTGTCTATCCTACAGTTCAGCCAGATCAAATATTTATGATATCGTATGTAATAAAGGTACCTGGATGGTAAAACTTAAGATACAGGCTCACGAAACTTGTTACATTTCATAGTTTAAGTTGATATTTTGTGTATTTTTGAAAATTTCACGCTCTTAATTGCATTCCAGAAAAAATACCAAGAAAAAAACCCCGCCAGATATGTATATTTCATGTAACGATTACGGGTATGTGTTATTTTGTGTCTGCCTATAGAAGGTTTCTGTTGTATCAAGCTTAAGCTCAAACTGAAATCAAACACGGCAAGTCTTGGGATTCAAAATGATTATCTTCAGATATTTTATAAAATAAATGCTCGAGTTCAGAACCCGATTGGTGGTTCATAGCATGCAATGACAGCATCTTCAGTAAAATTTATGTAATTTCTTTGTATTACAGACAGCCGGTAGCCCACCCAAAACGTAACACCAACGTCAGCCGGGCATCATCGGACACGGAGTTCTACCGGCTGTGATGACGACAGAGAGGGTCAGCACACGTCACCTCCGCCTGTCACCACACACACGTCACATCCGCCTGTCACCACACACACGTCACTTGATGTAACCCCCTGCATGTCATAAGAGGCAACTGTACTGATATCACCTCATACTGAGACCAACTCACAACTCTGTAGTCAAATATAAACAAAATTTACAAATTTGTTAGGACTTACAGAACAAGGCAAGACTGTATCGCCACGTATGCTAGTGCATCATCAAGCATGATAGGACAGTGGTGGATGATACGTCACCACTGTCCTATCATGCTTGGTGTCGTATCATCCACCACTGTCCTATCAAGCTTGGTGACATATCATCCACCACTGTCCTATCATGCCTGGTGACATATCATCCACCACTGTCCTATAATGCTTGGTGACATATCATCCACCACGGTCCTATCATGCTTGGTGACGTATCGCCACGTATGCTAGTGCATCATCAAGCATGATAGGACAGTGGTAGATGATACGTCACCAAGCATGATAGGCCAGTGGTGTATGATATGTCACCAAGCATGATAGGCCAGTGGTGGATGATACGTCACCAAGGATGATAGGACAGTGGTGGATGATATGTAACCAAACATGATAGGACAGTGGTGGATGATCTGTCACCAAGCATGATAGGACAGTGGGGGATGATACGTCACCAAGCATGATAGGCCAGTGGTGTATGATATGTCACCAAGCATGATAGGACAGAGGCGGATGATATGTCACCAAACATGATAGGACAGTGGTGGATGATATGTCACCAAACATGATAGGACAGTGGAGGATGATACGTCACCAAACATGATAGGACAGGGGTGGATGATATGTCACCAAGCATGATAGAACAGTGGTGGATGATACGTCACCAAGGATGATAGGACAGTGGTGGATGATATGTCACCAGGCATGATAGGACAGTGGTGGATGATCTGTCACCAAGCATGATAGGACAGTGGAGGATGATACGTCACCAAACATGATAGGACAGAGGTGGATGATACGTCACCAAGCATGATCGGACAGTGGTGGATGATCCGTCACCAAGCATGATAGGACAGTGGAGGATGATACGTCACCAAACATGATAGGACAGGGGTGGATGATATGTCACCAAGCATGATAGAACAGTGGTGGATGATACGTCACCAAACATGATAGGACAGTGGGGGATGATATGTCACCAAGCATGATAGAACAGTGGTGGATGATACGTCACCAAACATGATAGGACAGAGGTGGATGATACGTCACCAAGCATGATAGGCCAGTGGTGTATGATATGTCACCAAGCATGATAGGACAGTGGTGGATGATACGTCACCAAAGACGATAGAACAGTGGGGAGAGGAGAACAGTGATGAAGAGAACTCAATTTTATGAAAGAAAGATTTACCATTTGGACGAGTATGAACGCGGGGCAAAGAAGTGTAGTCGAGCTCCTGATGCACACAGCTAATACTGCCTCAAATCTGACATCACAAACAATCAGTTTTAGTCTTAATCTGAAGAACATTTCCAAAACATCTGCAACGGAAATTTCTGGAGAGTTCCGGTAACGTGTCCTTTCCATTGTTATTGTGTGTTAACGGCGACGTATGTTTGTTCAGCAGAAAGTGTCACGAAAATCGGCAAATGGGAACAGTCAATCTTATTTTCAGCTTAGAAATTAAACCGTCCTTGTCGATCCTGTTGTAAGCTAAGATTGAGGAAAGCTAATAGCTGAGAAGAGTATTAATGACCTTGATTTCAAGTTCAGGAGGGTACACGATCGAAGTGGTCAAGTTCAGGAGGGTATACGATCGAAGTGGTCAAGGTCAGGAGGGTACACGATCGAAGTGGTCTGGGTCAGGAGGGTACACGATCGAAGTGGTCAAGGTCAGGAGGGTACACGATCGAAGTGGTCAATGAATTTCTTGATATTTAAAGACAACACGTCGTCGATACATCTAAAAGTGAAAATGACGGAATTGACAATGTTTTTAAGTCGGTTCTAATAAGCTATTCAATACATGCAGCTTCATTTGAAAACTAAAACAAATTGTTCGCATAGGAGCCAGAAAATCTTGCTTCAAAACTCAGCAAAGATATTGTCAACCGGCCATTAAGTCACACTCACAATTTCACCCTCATCATATTCCATTGTGATTTTTGTCGTGGTTTTTTTCCCACAAAATATGTTCCAAAATAGTTTACATGAATATATTTATAGACCGATATTTATATCGCCGATCGCCTCTCTAAGAATGTTGGCATAAAAAGAGAACGAACGCGTTCCTTCAGCTTGGTATGAGGCATGGCAGTGTTAAGTGTGGAGACAAGCGCTCTGATAGATCAAGATTGATCAAAGAATTTTTTTATTTTTTTTTACATTTTTATTCATACATTGTATCTTCCAAATCACTATCGCGTTTGACAATAAGTGACTGTAAGTTTAATGTGTTGTACTAGAGTTTGACAATGTCTGTTTGGACAAGATAGTTTGGTATACTAACGAAGTTACCGAGAAAACAGAAGCACATCACAGACTGACCAAGCGATAGTAACACTCTACACTACTGTGGGTTGACCACACACCTACACTGTAGAAATGGTCATTCACAGACAAAGGTCTTCCTGTGTTGGTTGACTCATAAAAATAGCGTTGACAACATAGCTGATATCTCTTCCTGTGTAGGTCATTAATCTGAGCGCCGGACGTTAAATGTCTTCCTCTTCAATTCACCTCGGGTTCGGCGCCCAGACCGAAACACGGAACCACATACTTTCCATAGATCTGTGAAACGAGATATGTGTGTCACCGAGTTGAATATTTTATCAAACACAGGGTCGGTGACCCGCTTTAACGCTGTATAGTTCAACAAATTATATTTTTGATAAACATCAGATAAACTGAGATGTGTAAGACGAGTTAGCAGTAAGTCAATAGCGTCGTTATTGTCGCGTCGACAGCTCAGTGACGGGGTTCCCGATACCGTGCCGAATATTCTCTACCCTATAAAGCGTGTCGTATGGCGAGGTCTCAACACTACAGGCCACCTACAGTGTATTCAATTTAGCAGAGTTTTTGCTGGACACACAGTCTGTATTATATCATAAATCACATTGACAACAGTTGCTTTATGTTATCCATGCTACTTTTTAGTGGTATTTCACATACAGATGTTTTTACACAAAAGCATAAACAAATTCTTAGATGCTTCTACTTTCACTTTAAAGGTCGCGTGTGTCAGACAATTTTCGGTTTTAAACAATGCATCTCATGGTTTACCCAAATTGATAAATGGAAAAGATACGGAAAGTCACAGACATATTCCCAATGACTAAATGATTCCATAACCTTTTTCAAAATCCAAACTGAACAGACGAGTGATGCATTTTTTTCTAAACATTTTCTTTGGGTTTGTAAAAAGATTGTATTCGGATCATGTTTACACATAGAAACTTACTGGTTGTGATACATAATCTTTCTACAATACGAATGGTGCATGTTTTCAGAAGATCCTAATGAACACAATAAACACTTATTTAGCCGGGCATTTGTAAATGTGCCTTTACAACAGATGTGGGTTTGAAGGTCATCAGATACCCACACTTACTTATCAAAATAGTTCTACTTTAAATGCAAGCATGCCGTTGTGTTCAGTCCAATAGCACACAACACACACATCTTGGACTAACAATACATGAAAATTGTAAATGGCATCTGCATATCACAAATTTACTTACTAAAGCGTGGAAGAGAATAGACATTTTGCGAGCACTTAAATTTCAATTAGATAGGAATTCACTTGAAATCATGTACTTCTCATACATACGTCCGTTGTTAGAATATGCTGATATGGTATGGGGAAATTGCAATCAACAGGACAATCAAGATATTGAAAAACTACAGATGGAGGCAGGCCGGATTGTTACAGGAGCAACAAAATCTGCATCAACTAATTCTATAACTTGGGAAACTGGATGGGAATCTTTATCATATAGACGTTATAAACATAGAATGATAGCATTGTACAATCTGTATCATAAGCATGCCCCTGCATATCTACAGAACATACTACCCCCAAGTATTGGTGCCTCTCAAGGTTATAGACTAAGGTCAAACTCAAATATGCATCCCCCATCCAGTAAAACTAATACCTACCAATCTTCGTTCCTACCTACAGCCATACGAGAATGGAACGCAATTCCTGATGAAACCAGAAATTCACCGTCTAAACCTTGTTTTGTAAGATATTTAAGCCGGAATAAAATCAAAAAGCCGTCCTATTATTTCAATGGCCACCGTAAGGCCCAGGTACTCCATACAAGACTTCGTCTTGGTTGTAGCTTTTTAAATTATGATCTGTGCAAAAACCATGTTGCTGAGTCAAACCTATGTCAATGCGGTAGTAATGAGACAGCATCTCATTTCTTATTAGAATGTACAAACTATAGACAACATAGACTTAATACAATATCTGAGCTAAATATAAACATAAATATTGATATATTGCTTCAAGGTGACCCAAATTTGTCTCAAATAGAAAATATTGAAATTTTTAATCAAGTCCAGAGGTTCATTATGGCATCAGGCAGATTCTAGGTGTTGAAGTGGAATCTCATCACTCTCTCAAATTTCTAAATCTCTATCTTCTATCTCTCTTAACAATTTAACTCTTTATTTCTCATTTCTTTCTTTCTTACTAATTAGGTTAAAATGTGTGTTACATATGTTAAACAGTTATGGTCAGTCAGAGAATATAAATGTTTGTTAAATGTTACCTGAAGGAGATGGCCTAATATAAGATTTTATATCTTGTCGCCAGATCCTTTCAATTTATGTGATTGTATTGTATTGTAAATGAATTTAAGTAATAAATAATAAATATTGTTTAAACCAATAGCATACAACGTTAGTAAAATGCTACTCTGTCGATCTCATTTCTACGGTGGCTGATTTACCATTTGTCTTTCGTTATTCAACGTCACAGGCAGTCTGGTTATGATACAGGAGGCAAATGAACGATAATCACCGTTCGCCGCCGAGGGACGATAAGAGAAACTAAGTTGCCTGTTAAAGTCCCTAAATCTTTGTTTAGAAATAAGCACATGATGTATCCTCATAAAATACATAACATTTAATTTTGTATACCGTTGTAAGTTTGTAAAGAGAAGAAATATAAAGTTGATTTATCGTTACCACCGTTCACTCGTCTTGTTAGCCTCTAGCCTCATGTATCCCGGAAAGAAAAATATGGTAATCTGTATAAGCCGTTTTTTTTTTAACAATTGACATAATATGAACACCTAAGAACTCTGGAGCCGCCACGTTCAGACTAGAATACCGTGTCAGTACGTGATATCAGCAATCAATGATCAAATGTTGGTGGTAATCAAATGTATAAAGTTACGTTGGGATGTTACTTTAACCGAAGTCCTTGAGTCCGTCGCCATCATGGGATGTGCGTACCTGATGGTGCGGGCACCGATAGCTTCACAGCAGTGAGTAGTATTGAGTGAGGAAATCCGGCGGAGAAACTCTCATTTATGTTTTATTTAAAGTATAGTGTAGACGGACTAAACGATTCTTGTTTGAGTGGTCAGTCATTTCAAATGTATCATTTGTGGATAAAATTCGGCGTGGCCGGCTAAGTGGACGTATGGGACATGGGGGACAGTAGGAGAGTATCACGATGTTAGGGCGAGGGTACATGAGGTACAGTACAACACAATACTGCCCAGTCACAATTAACGTATACGCCAATGACCTACAACAAAACACTTATAGTATAGGAGGCACAATGTAACACTACTTACTTAGTGTTATTTGTGTTACCTATTAAACACTTCGGAACAAACAATATTGCGTTGGTTTGATGTGTATACACAGGGTAGTCCGTGGATGACGTTGAACGAGTAAACTATTTAAGTATCCAGTCACACTGATCAGGACACCATTTATGACGTCCAACGGGTAAACACGAAATATCAGTTTATTTGAGAAAAAGCGCGCCTTCCAGATTCGCGATATGGTGTTGGAATATGTTTGTGGGCAAAAGGGTTTTCATCGTCATAAAAGTAAATAATATACTTACTAGAATATACTTTTTATAAAACAAAGTTTAGAAATCGTTTCCAATTATGGAGATATCTGACTTTGAGAATGTGGCGTAGTGAGTCGCGTGCTAACCAACGGAGACATGGGGATAAATACTCGGAAATAATCCCGGGAGTTCTGGACCAGAACTATCTGTACAGTATGACATAAACTGTTGTGACACTCAGACAGAAAGCGTCAACTGTTTACGTCATTAACGGCGAGATTTCGATCTGTCCTGAAGGACGTACAGACCACGGGGTAGTGGGTGGTGTATATCACTGAAATACGTTTAAAGCTGACTTTGGTTTTAAAAGATATTTGGTTTTATTATTGGCTGTTCCTCTGTCTGCTAAGAAACATAAATCTCTATATCTTTTTAAATTATTTTTTATTCATCAGCTCTATAAAATATCCATTCTCTGACATGATCCAGGTAGGTCGTCATGTGCAATGAGAATATTTCATTTATGTGTTTTTAACTGGTTGGGGACGGGTTTGTTTTTAACTGGTTGGGGACGGGTTTGTTTTGTTAATTTATCTAAGTTTCGTGATAAACTACTTTCTTGTTTCTCTTGAGTGTATCTTGTGTATCAAAACATTATTATCATTTTAAGACCAAGTCTGCCAACATACTGCAATTATTTCATCTACACTTGTACCTTTAGCGGGGAAGTTCTAACCTATGCTATACTTCGGCCTATACCGCTATTGATACAGAAGGGTCTCACATACTGGTAATAAATGTGTGTAAGTTTGTCTTGACCAATCAAACTTAAAAACTGCAAGAAAAGTTAACACAAAACTAAGCTATACCTTATAAGGATCATTATACTTTGGGAGGGATAAACGCCCAAGGGGTGACAACCCGGGCGGCGCTCCCGTGTTATCTGGGGCGTTTACTACCGTGCTGCGACTAACAATTCAATGATTTAATTATGGGAAAACAAACGACTTGGAATGAACATTTATCTAGATAAAACTAACATGCTACTGCTTGCGCTTACAACTTATTCTATATCCGGTGGACCCGACAGATTTAATGATTATCTACACGATTATGTACATTGGTTTTATACGTCTCTGATCAGACAAAAAGTTCCGTCAACGGGAAACTGTATTCAACTTTCTGCCTGTTAAACACTGGTTTCATTTTACCACGGAGTTATTAGCGATAAAATAAATGAAACATTGAATGGGGTAATACGGCAGTAAGTGTAATAGTAGGCATTTAACTGACCATAGTTACACCGCAGTCGGTTTTATTGTGTTGCGTTATCTTGATCCTATAAATATCCGGACATGTGACGTAACGTGGTCTCATGTCCCGGTGACTTCGTCCTCCCAACGCCATTGTGATGGTTAAAAATAGTCTAATACAGGTACAATACCTATCTGTCTGTAGCTATTGGTGGTAATACCCATCTGTCTAGTGTTTGGTATGTATACCCCTGTCACCGAGGTATTAGCCAAAATTATCTACCCATTACTTACCATACCTACCGAGGTCCCAGTCCGAACTGGTTTGTCTATACCTACCGAAACCACCGAGGTCCAAATCAAAACTTATATACCAATTACCTATTCTTACCACGGTGGTCCAAGCCCAAACCTACCGAGGTCCTAGCCCAAACTCATCTAGCATTACCTACCTACAACTACCGAGGTCCTAGTCCAAACTTATCTACCCATTATTTACCCACAACTACCGAGGTCCTAGTCCAAACTTATCTACTCATTATTTACCCCCAACTACCGAGGTCCTAGTCCAAATTTATCTACCCATTATTTACCCACAACTACCGAGGTCCTAGTCCAAACTTATCTACCCATTACTAACCCCTACCGAGGTTCTGGTCCAAACTTATCTACCCATTACTTACCCCTACCGAGGTCCTAGCCCAAACCTATCTACCCATAACCTTCACCAACTACCGAGGTCCTAGCCCTTATCTACCCATAACCTACACACAACTACCGAGGTTCTAGCCCAAACCTACCTACCCATAACCTTCACCAACTATCGAGGTCCTAGTCCAAACCTACCTACCCATAACCTACCAACAACTACCGAGGTCCTAGTCCAAACCTACCTACCCATAACCTACACCAACTACCGAGGTCCTAGCCCTTATCTACCTACCCATAACCTACCAGTGGCGGATCCAGAGGGGTTTTATGGGCTTCAGGAAACCCCCCCACCCCGATAATTTTCTTTAAAAATCATGTATTTTCCCCATTTTCCTCAATTTGTCCCCACATGGAAACCCCCCCACGAAATTTCGAAACCCCCCCAGGCAATTTGGAAACCCCCCCAGATAGGTCTCTGGATCCGCCACTGCCTACCCACAACTACCGATGTCCTAGCCCTTATCTACCTACCCATAACCTACCCACAACTACCGATGTCCTAGCCCAAACCTATACCTACCCATAACCTACCCACAATTACCGAGGTCCTAGCCCTTATCTACCTACCCATAACCTACCAACAACTACCGAGGTCCTAGTCCAAACCTACCTACCCATAACCTACCCACAACTACCGAGGTCCTAGCCCTTATCTACCTACCCATAACCTACCCACAACTACGGATGTCCTAGCCCAAACCTATACCTACCCATAACCTACCCACAATTACCGAGGTCCTTAATCCTACCTTATTTACCCATAACCTACCCACAACTACCAAGGTCCTAGCTCTTATCTACCCATTACAAACTAATCTACGTCTTCTATTATCGCCGACTCAGTCCGATAGCATTAGGTTCTCCGGTTTTTGCTGGAATTTTCACGACCAGGCCAAACTAGTTTACACGTTAGTTTTATAGTCGTGCAACAATACCTCTGGATTTTGGTTACTCATAAACTTAAAAGATTATTAATCGCCTCAGACCGCCTCTCCTTATAGCAGAATCCTGGCTAAAATCTGTTTGTGGTACGGTACAAATCTGTCCGAAAGTATTAGCTACGCCTCACAGCCACAGTTCCCCAAATCTGATTAAATACAAAAAACATCAACCAGGAAAATGCCAAGAGCAGCCTATATTAGAGGCAGCAGAGTCAATCCATCAGTTTGTACTCACACAGAAACATGAGAGTCAATGCGTTACATTCCATGTTAATTGTTCATGTTTGGACCTAAGCTAATGTGTCCAGGGCAATGTTGATCAACTTTCGGTTATAACGCTTACCGCCTCCCCCCCCNAATATAATCTTAGGTCTTATATAGCCTTTGAACAGTCTTCGGTTCGACCTACCGAGTGTCTAAATACCTAACTGACCTGGTCAAGTCGAACCACGAAATAAGGACTAGAACCAAAACCTAACGTCAGTGTGACGCTAGAAATCTGAGCCTAATTCCGTGTAATCCAGGGCACTCAGTCGATTGATTAAACTGTTAAGCTATTATGAAATATCTTTGGATTATGTCATAGTAAATAAACTTGGAAACAGGACCCGATTGTGTGCCGTCACGGACGGGTGATTGTTGGTATTACGTGTTGTGTTTGTTTACAGTTGTATGTTGGTGTGACACGTTTGTGTATTACACATCGGGTTTGTGTATATTTCCAAGTACTCGTGGCTCAAGTGGGTTTAAAAGGTTTAAAAAGGTTTAATGGAAGGTATTAAGTTATTTATTTTACACACTGTTTTTACTCGTTATAAGATTGTGAAGAATCCTGCAACATCGTATATTTATAAACCCCGGTGACCAGAGCTGTCGCTCCCCTATGGAGAGCACGTGGCTGGATCGACTCGTGAGGCGCGCGCTCCTTTGAAGTTTAATTCAGTGTTCGGGGTCTGCTCCGAACAGGCGGACAGGGAAACAGCGAGTCAAGTACAGCTATATAGTCATGTTTTACAGCTAAATGTTTTTATAGGGACGCTGTTGAACTTGTTAGCTGATATCTGATAATTTTTGTTGAAAGATAACTTTTTTCCCAGCGGATGTAGCCATATTTTAATATCTCGGAAACACCGTACTTTTTTGCGCTCCGGGAATTTACAGGTAGGTTTTCTATTTAGCGTTGCCTACTTTTACTGAACAGACTCGTATTGTATGTAGCATATTAGAGGCGTTACGGTCAGTGCGTTTTTTACAGTCCCAGTTATAAACCTATATAAGGCCGTATGTGTCTATAACTTATGACCGTAATTTTTGCAGATCCGTCATATTTCCTGTGGGCCTGGCTGAACGCACGTGGAAGCGATTATTCAGTTTACCACGGTATTAAGAGCAGACGATCACTGAGGGAAGGTCCAGCCGTGCGCTCACCTCGCTCCATGGATAGATAATTTTACCTGGGCTATTTTGTGAATTAATTTTCTTTGGAGAACCTTAATCTAAAATGATTCCACGGGGAAAAATGATTTCCGTGACTTGGAAAATACTGCTGATTTCTCTGGTGCTCGCCTGTCATGTGGAGGCCGGAGGAGGAAAAAAACGGCCGAGTAAAAAAGGTAGGTGTTTTTGTGGCAGTTTTCATCCCAAGACTAAAATCCAGTAAGGTATGTACATGACTTACCTCCATTCCTTATCAACTGTTAGACACCTTTATAAATTAAAGTGTACCCTCCCCTCCCGATCTTACATGAAAACTAAACCCTGGAATTAGTGATAAGACATCTTTAACCTTGGTACTTCTCCCATAAAATGTGGATGTAAATCATCCTCAGTCACCTTGGGCAGATTTCCCCACTTTTTAAAATTCACTGCTGTGTTTGATGCTTCCCCTGCCTCCAGGGGCATTCAACGATTAATGTGTGCGAACTTTGTAGCCAGCATTACCCTAATCCTTCAGAAAGTGTCTAGTTTACTGCCATTAAGATTTTAATGCTTGACTTATTAGCCTCTGACCTTATTTCCCATATCTCCCGCCCTCCCCTCCCTGTAAGCTTCCCCATCCCCTCCCTCTCAGCTCTGGACTCAGGCCATTTACATATTAACACTGGATGAACTGCAGTATGATTATACAAGGCATTCTTGTTGGAATACTGTACTCCCCTGGAGCCTAACCCCCTTTCATGAAGCTTTCTTCACTCCCCTCCTTAAGCCTTCAAAGGCAATCCCCACTTTGAGATCCATAAATATTAATTGAATATTAGCTGGACATCTACTAGGTACTTTATAAAGAGTCATTCATTCTGTATTCCGAACATAAAACTGGTGGGAGATTATGGAGGCAATTGAAAAACTTGGTGTAGAGATTCAGTTTTACCTATTTTCCTGATTGGACTGTGCATAAATAGGATTTATAATCAACAGCTATTTATATCAAACTAACTACCCCAGGGAAATGCAGGTACATGAACAGGGTTAACTGACCATCACATTATTTCCATGCTGGACATATGGAAGGGCCTACTTGGCTGGTGTAGAAGCTCTGTGGTGTTTGGTATGTGATAGATTTATTGGGTGCTGTCTCCCATTGATGGATTAGGGTATGGGGGAGGTGCTATCAGGGCTTTGTGTGACCATGTACCTACCCACCCGGTGGATCTGTACCTCTGGTCAGTTCAGCTCTGGTCATCTCTCATGACCTGTCAGGCCCGCATTCAGACCAGGTATTATTTAAACCCATTTCAATGAACATACTCACTGTGCTGAAATTGTTGAAAGAACTGTTAACTTAACCTTTTCTGTTATTTAAATCATAAATCTTGTATCAATAATTTATGATAGTATTTGGAAATTCCTGTGATCTCTGGATTTGATTAGAGAGAAAAAATCTGAATATAAAGACTTCTTACAACTAGCCCTGCAGAGGACATCATCATTCTTTTAAATATTTGTCTTTGCATTTAAAAAACATTAAAAACATTAGAATTTATTGCCTTATATACATCACTCATTAGAGAGAAGTATTCATACTTGTCGGCAGTTTTTGCAGAGTTTGGAAAATATTGTGACACCAAGCAAGATATGTCGGAGCTACAAAAAGTGTAGGGGAAAATGTAAACTGAGAAAAAGTTAGAATTTAGCATCTAGAACTGAACAAGACGTGAAAATAAACTAACAAGACATGAAATATAAACTTAGCATGAAAAAACTAACCAGACATAAAACCCAAGCTGACCAGGTGTTAAATTCTACCCATTTGTGTTAGGATAACCCAACACCCTGGATACTTTTTATAACACTTACTCAAAAACTGATTCATTGTTGCTCTGTCTGCTGTATATTTAAAGTTACTCCTCACACATTTGCTTGGTTTAACAAATTTTAAGCTTGTCTGCTTTCTTTCTTCTCCCATAAAACCCAGAGCGGAACACCTCCCCTGATTGTATTCACTGAATGCAGGAATTGGTCTGATTTACCCAGAGTGAATGGGATTCTCAACAATGTTTTAGATTATACTGTTGGTGAATAGATCACCGTGTCTGTTAAATTGTAATAATTACCAAAAGTCACGTAACTCAATCAACTCTGGGTAACAGAAGGAAGTCTGTCGAAACTCGCAGGTTAGGAAACGCCATCGTCGGCCTTCCTCATTATTTAGGTATTTAGATAAGAATATTGAATTAAATCAGTGGTATAGCATTCCTTGATGATGGACAATTCAGTATGTTAATTAGTGTGCCAACACAGCCGTCATAATATTGTCACTTTATAAAGTTACGAGACGATCAAATCACATGATCAATTAGAAATTATACACATTGAATGCCGTTTTTTGTTGAAAGGCTGTAATTGTAGTCAGAATATGGTGATCTTAAATTTGAAAACCACCAAACATGAAAATGATAGAAACAAAGCAACTGCTACATCTGTCGCTCCTAGAGTTATCAGTCCTGTCCATATATTTGTATCTCTGTCATCTCCAAGGATAATGGCAAATTTGTTGTCACATTATCATACATCATTTCTGGTGGTCGTGTTTTCCTAATTCTCCATATAGTGTATTTGAGGAACATTCTGTAATAATATATGGCAGTATTGAGGAAATCAGAATATCATTTAATACCATAAGATTTCAAAATTTAATCCATCACTTATCAGATACGTTGTGCAGAGGTATATATGATTGATTGTATAGAGTTTAACATCCCATCAACAGCTAAGGTCATGTGGGATGTAGCTGTTGATGGGATGTAGAAGTAGAATTATTACATGTATAGTGAATATAAACCAGAACAACCACTAGAAATGATTGGGGTGATAAACCTAATTTGCCAAGACACTTGATTTGCTTGACATGTAGCTGAATGCAGAGATATATTGATTATATATTATGTAGTACAATTGGACTGAGTCGATCATCGGCAACCAGGTAGCTAAATTTTTCCGTCTAGAATGCGGAGGGTCTGGGTTCGAGCCCTGGTCTCGCTGTGCATTTTCCCATCTCCTGTTACAGTAGTGGTGCCTGTAACCAACACTTGTTTCAAGCAATGGGTGTACACTTGGCAAGGGGATACCCGAACCAGGGTTGTAAATAGTGATGTCTTCAGGGGTGAGGACTAAGAATAAGGAGGGAGGAATGTAGAAGAACTGGACTGAGTCTTCGGCGACCTGGTAGCTCAATTGGTAGATAGAGCTGTAGCGAGTATCCGGATACTCAAATATCCACGAGTAAAACCTGAAAAACAAGTACGGATAATCGTTATATCTGAGGTCAGTAGATCGCGATCTTTGTGAAAATGTTAAAACAATTGAATTTTTCATTTAAAAAGCACAATTTCTTTTCGAAACAAACCTTTTTCGTAGTATTGTGTGTACCGATATCCGAAATTAATGTACCGGAAGTAAATGAAAAAAAACTATGTAAACTGTAAAGCTAGTGGTTGCGTTGTTTTCGAATTAAAATATCAAAGCGCGTGAAAATTATTTCCACTTCGTTACAGGTTTCTTAAAAATAAAATATATTTAGAAATTAAATGAGCAGTTTCGTCTTATTTACATGAAAAGTAAAGTTTGAATTGTAATTATACGAGCATTCGGATGATGGCATCACATTGTTGTCTGCAAACATGGCTGAGCTGCCCTATCAAAATGTTCCGTCAAAATTCACTTTGAAAGTTTGGCAGTATTACGGTATTGCAATTAAAGATGACAAGAAGGCAATTTGTAAAACTTGTCACATGGAAACAGCGTATACGGGAGGAACCACAAATTTGTCAAATCATATGAAAAAACACCATGGAATCGTGAGCTATGACTATGATCTGAAAAATGATTCATCTATTGGTCATGGTGTCTAAAAAACCTCTGGGCATTTTAGAAATCACTTTAGATCATGTGAAGTTATAACTAGATACTTAGTAAACAAATGGACATAGTGAGTCTGACATAGCAGTGGTATTACTTGGATTAAATTGTTATGGGAAGGTGACATTACACAGCCTATTGGAGAAGTCCTAGTTTTATAGTCGTCGTCCATATTGCAGAGTAAACTCTATGGAGGTGGGAGTGTGCCAGGATTAGCATCCCCAGCTGGGGCTCTATTTATTTGACATACTTTGTACTTATATTTGTTTATTTTTTGTTTTCGCCTTATTAAAGCCATGCTGTTCCTGTCTGTTGCTGAAGCGTGGTCCTGCCAGAGTCAGGATGTAGAGTTCAACTGATCCTTGACAAGTTCTTGGCAAGGCTATTTCTGCCAGTTTATCAGACTTGGGCTGTGAATTTCCGTTTACTGGTAATCTCCAGCTAATGGTGTAGAATCATAAATTAGTACAATTCTCCTTTATTTACTACACTATGTACAACAACTGAGACAGGTAAATCTGTGGAATCGCAGGTAAAAGTGGTGTATAAAGTCCTAATGTTACAGATTGTAATTAACTTGCTGTCTGTTGTGTATTATCATGAGGGTTTTATACTTTTAATGTGTAATAGTTGAGAAGCTAGAACACACGATTAGGCGGACATTGAATAGGGAGGTTCCCTGTACAGTTGTATCAGTAAAACACTAATTATATATATATATAATTACCAGCCAGGCCATACTTTGGTTTCAACATAGGTCATCATAAATTATCCTTGATTACAAGACTGATTACTTAAGTTATGAATGCATCCTTAGAGTCTGTCCATGTTTTTCTGTGCAGTCTAATTATATAAATTGATATGGAAAACCTGCACTCAGTCTAATTATATAAATTGATATGGAAAACCTGCACAGCCTGGTTTCTTATCCAACTGATACGACAGACCATTGTACATGTGGTGGGTAACGATTTGTTCACATGGAGTGCAGAACTAGACTTCCTCCGGAACGTAGACAGTCAGACCCAATCAGACTCCATAATTTTCCTGTTTGATAACCTCAACATCTCCAATGTTCATAAAGGATTTGAGATTTTTTCTTCTAACGCAGTGAACTTAGCACAATTTATAGAACCTAAATGTTTGAAATGATATACAGTCTTGACATGAATTTCAGAATAATGCAATGTTTACACTAGGTCGAATAGCATTAATCTGTAAAATAATGTGGACATTTCTCAAAACTACCTTCCAGAGATTGTTTATTAGATGGTTAAGGTTCTCCGATATATATAATAAAAACTGCTACAGCTTTTCCCGAGACTAGAAAATCATCATCCATGGTATAATGAAAATACATGGTAGATAATTGATAAAGAAACATACACACTACAACCTTTTGTAAGATTAGCTAGGATACATTTAACACCCTGACTTTTCAGTTGGACATTTTAAGAGCATATGCTAGCTTACACATTGTATTTTATTTATTTATTTGCGATTTGAGTTAAAGGTTAAGGGCATATGCTACCTAAAATGTGTACATGTGATTTTTAATTTCACCCTACAAAATTTTGATTAAGGATGTATGGAGCAATAGGGCCCATGCAATTTCACTATCAGGATATTCAAAAGATGTATATCGGAGGAATTAAAGGGATTCAATGGCTGAAATGACATCAACATCAGGATATTAAGGATGTGTAGAAAAGACAGGGTGAGGAGATAGGGCTTCAGTGCTGGTATGACATCACTGTGAACCAGGATGTAGAGTGTATATAGAAGAGACCAGGTTTCAGTAGGGGCATGTATCTGTATGAGATTAATTAGGGCCATGTTTGTTATGTCTTCAGGTCATGACTTAGAAAACAGGCCTAGCAGCCAGTTTAGAATGGCCTTGGCTTGGTCAGTGCCATAAAGATATGCTCAATTATCTGTTGTTTATCTATCAAAGTAAACCTGGGCAATACCATATTATATCTCCCTTTACCTAAGCTTCATTGTATGTAGACCTGCACTCATGGTCTCTATAGGGGCCTATCCATTCTATAGTCAGCAGGAAATCAAGAGTGGCACATTGTCTATGTAGTGGACCTGGACTGGGTTGATCACAGATGACCTGATGTAGCTTAGTTGAGCATCTGTCTAGAATCTGGAGGACCTGGGTTTGAATGCTGTTCTTGCCATTGGTCTTTTTCTCATTGTTACATTTGTCACCAAGCTAAACAACAATGAAAGTTGGTAAAGGGTCTTTAGGTTGAACGAAATTTATCAAGGAGGGAGGAATGTGGTGGAATCAGACTGGGTTAAAACTAATAGTTGGTGACCTGAGGAAGTGTAGTTGGTTAGAGCATTTGTCTCAAGTTTGGAAGTCCTTGGTTTAAATCCTGACCGACCATTGCTTCTCCCGATTCCTGTTAATGTCTATCTCTCCTCAGATATTTAAATCACTACATTACCAGCTGAGAGGTGATAGCATTGATGGTGCATTGTGTATATGGAATGGAACTTTTAAGTCAGAAATTTGCATTCCATTTATCTGTAAGGACGAAAGTCAGACAATTTAAGTTTTATGGAAAGAGACATCCTTTTTGTTTGATTCCAATTGATCATTTAAGTGGTTTAAATCTTGTTTATTTGATGATAAATTGATGATATTGTAACTTTCCATACCATTAGTGTAGCCCCATACACCCGTCTATACTGATGTGTAGGGTCTGTGTAGACACATTGTGTACTTGGACGGAGATGACCCCTGGACTGAGCCCTGGTGCAGACCCAGCCATTGTACCGCCTCTATATAATGACCACCCTCCACTGCACACACAGCCAGAGATGTTTACAAACATACACACTCCAATACTGATACCACAACAAAGGCACATTTTGCACCTGAGATCTAACAAGCTTTTCATCTGAGGAATTTAACGAGATCAGCTATTTAGGGAACAATGACAATTCAGGTTGTGTGTGTTTATGGCAGTATGTTTTGATGGAATCAAAATGCCATTAGTAGGTTAGTTATAACATATGTCAGCCACTTGAGAGTTCACTGGGTGAACCAGGTATACCGATATTTAGAGTGGTGCTCCATGACAGAGTTGTATAATTTGAACAGCTAATTTCTGTGTCAAATTTGATTCATTTTTTATCAGAATGTAATCCAACAGACCCAAGATATTCAGGCTTCATTAAGTTCTGGCAGCAACCTCTTGAGATTCAAACAGTTAGGAGGCCCAGAGTTTTAAGCAGGAAGGCATCAGTTCTATGTTTGTGCTTTAGATTCAGCAGCAGTAACCTTAGAGAATTAAAATATGTTGATGATTGTAAGTAACGTGCCTTAGCGAAAAATCATAAAGATGAAAGTTTCTCCATTTATCACACATTAAAAGGTTATCAGGATATTTTTGCATCATTTTTTTCTCTCAGTAAATTTGTAATCAATCGTGAAATAAATAGGTCTACAAGTAACGTGAGGGGTTTGAATGAACTACACTCCACATACAGAATTTACCGCCACTGTAAAATCCTTTCTCCCCACAAAACTTATCATTTAAAGTCATGCGGTGAGTGATATGAAAAACCTTTTGTAATATAAACTCGTCATGTAAGTCATGCAGTGCCAGATATGAGGGACCTTTTGTAAGAAATGTTGTGTATTACAGAAGTTGACCCTCAGACATGGCATCCCACCTCAAGTATAAAACAGATCACAGAGTGGATTGCCCCCTAACAGGCAGTTTGCGGTTATATACATTCTTACACTAGATACAATGTGTAACAGTTGGACTGAAGGATGCTGGGTAATGCATTTGTTATGTTTGGGTGTGCTGATCACCTGTTTACAGGATTATTATCTGCACTCAAAATAGCTTGTTCTGTACTCAAGGGCTTTGTTTAGATTCCGTAATTTGTAAACATGAACATGCTTCGGACACATGTTGGGACATATTAATACATGCTGATGTGAATTGTGATGTATAATTTGTGTCGGGGATACTGAAACTTATCTTAAACCTTTAAAGTTTGGCGAAAATGTATCAAAGTTTTTATAATTAAAAGGATTTATTTTGTGGGTCCTTGAAATGAAAAAATAAATAAATTGGTATCAACAATTGGGCATTAAAATATTCCTCCTATTTCCACATGTGATGATGTTCTGTGTCCTCTATCAGTGCTTATGCTTCCGTAAGGAGTTGTTAAAGAAAATAGATTACTTCTATTTGAAGAAAGTGTTGGTCTCCGAGGTTACATGGCTTGACAGTTATAAATACTTCAATAGGTGAAAAAAACACGTTCCATATCACAGGTGAATGACTTTAGAGTATAATGATGAATGAAAGTCAGAATTTCACAAGTACTCTGAATCATATTACTATCAGAAACTCTTATCCTGTCAAATTTGAAGATAAAATCTGAAATATGATCACTAAAACATTTTCCTACACAAAGAAAATGTTGTTATTACTTTTGAGGATATGTACCATTTCTATTCTTAAAAGTTGAATTGTGTATTAGGTACGAACAATGTCATTGAAATGAAGGTAAGAGTAAAAGTTACAAATATTGAAGTGAAATCCAATCGTCACACACATAATGACAGCGTAATTATTTTGTCTGAAGTTCACAAAGGGGAGTAATCTTTTTGTCAAAGGGGAGGTAATTAGTGTCAGTGTGATGATTTATGGGGGTATAAACAGGCTGTATTTGACAATGTTCAGGTTTCACTATACAGTTCTAGTAGCAACAGTAACCATTAGTCTGCCAGGTATGGATGGTTATAGACTCTTCAGTCGTTAACCATTAGTCTGCCAGGTAGGCAGTATGGATGGTTAGACTCCTCAGTCGTTATTATCACGGAGAGTGTTCACTTGATCCCACACCTCTTATACAGAATGCAATTCAATTTTTTTCGGTAAAAAGACACAACAAATTATAACAACATATCTATCACAATATATAATTATCGTAACAGGTAAAGATATATATTTGCATAAAAATGTGAATCCAATTTTGTTTTATAAGAGTATTGCTTATTGATAAAAAATATTTGGCACTGGTTATCCTAATAAAAATATGTCTCTAGCTAAAAACATTAAGTTACAGGGCCGTAGGTCCAGTTGAAGTGAAAATTCACTGGTCCTGTTTGAAGTGCACTGGTCCAGAAAATGAGGGGGGCATGACCTACCCCTGAAAGTTTTGAAATGTAGAATCTATGATGCATTCTGAGCTTGAAAGAGAACTTTTCAAATCTGCAGAAATGTTAAATAAATTTACAAAATATATACTGGCCCGGCCGGATAGCTTGTTGAAAAACCTGCTGGTCCGCCCGGAAAACCACGAAAAGCCAAATGACAAGTGATAAATTCCACCCATGGTTATCCTTAGAACCGAGATAATTCGGAAAAAAAAAGAAGTTTTATTTCCATTGGGATCCTCAATGTTGATAGGTTTACATCAGGGACTGAACCCCGTTGGATATGATGTGACCTCATGTGACCCTGTTTGACATCCTATACCTTTGTGACTGCTTCGTTACAATGAGTTGTGACCTAACACCTCCTGACAGGAGTATGCAGAGTTTGGCATGAAATGTTGATTCAGAAAGTGACCTCACATGACCTTGTGTGTCTTCTGTGTGACCTCACACGACCTTGTGTGTCTTCTGTGTGACCTCACACGACCTTGTGTGTTTTCTGTGTGACCTCGCACGACCTTGCATCTGATGTCTGATTACTGTAAGTAGGGTGGAATATATTCCACCTAACAGCGAAGTAGATAGATTGGTTGAAGAATTGACCAAGGAAGAAACCTGTATGACCTGTGAACTCCTACGACCTTACATTAACTTTCACGTTTATCATAAGTAGGTGTGATATTACTAAGGACCAACAAAAATCTGTACAGGTAGTCATTTTACATTTTATTTTGTTTAGAGAAATCAAATCCCCCACAAAGGTCATTTAGACAGAACTTTTCTCACATACATAATGCGTATTATCAACTAGTGTGAAGGGTTATCACGAGTCGGGTATCCATTGGTAAGAAATTAACTTGGTTGACTCCTCTTTCATCCAGAAAACATATCAACTCCTCTTCAAACGAATAAAACTTCAGTAATAATGACCAACAAGTTAGAAGTTCAGACTATATTTGACAAATGAGTGAATAAAACACATAAAGATGGATACCAGAATCTCTGTCTGATACAGATAAAACATGGCAGATGTTAGCTTCCTGTCCTCCGCAGAAAACACAACCTGGATATAATTCCATCGTCCACAGCAGCCCTCCACAAATATTGCTACCATCACACTTTATTATGTAAACTTAGAGAATTATAATTCCTTCATCAAGAAATTACCCAGTGTGTCTCCAGAACATTACCACCCATATTTTCCACCACATAATAGACGGTATAGCAGCCCATAACAAACATTGCCAATCAAAAAAATTCAAAATGTAAAACAAAAACTCCCTGTAACAGCAGCAACCCTCCCCAGCCTTGTAATCCGTAATACACTTATCAATGTTGAAGAATTCCTGTGTCAATGGGTGGTCGGGTGGCACAGTGGATAGTGCACTAACCTTTCACCAAGACAGTCACAGTTCAATTCCCCGATTAGATGTGAACATTAAGGTATGGGTTTTATATTAGTTTCAACATATTTTTGTTATTGCCTTGAAAATGACAAAAAGGATTAGGCACAAGTTTGTACAACTTAATTAGGCCCTCTCCTAACTTAAATATGTTTTACGTACATCATAGCTGTCTTAACATGTATGCTTCATCTTTTTTTTTTTTTTTTTTTTATTATTCTCAACAACATGGGTGTAGGTACTTTCCAGGTTCTCTGGTTTCCTACTATAGTAATAATTCATATTTGAAAAACTAATTTTACAATCGTTGTAAAATAAATCATATTTATAATCGCCTCTAAATAATGTTCAGTATATTGAACGTTTTAGAGTATCCTGTTGAAGTTATTGTATGAATTAGCCAAAAAGCACAAATATGCTGTCTAGGATATAGAAGGAACCCATCATCACCCTTAGGTAGAAAACTGGAGGAGATTGTATAGTTAGTAAGAGGGACTGTTGTGTGGTATTAAACAGGAACAGTGTTCATTAAGATATAGCTGTATTGAATTTTAGATTGTTGTTCATGAGGTCTATTGTGACGTATTTGATCAAGGGTAATTAGTATGTAGTGATAAGACACTTTCTGCTCTCAAGTCTCCACTTCCACACACCCAGTCTGTGCCAGCCAGAAGGTATCGGCTCTATCAGATCTGTGATCGTGTCTGGTTTCTACAACTGTTGTGTAATAGTTCAACCATCTATACCTGGGTTTTCATGGGAGTTTCACAGCATTGTTTCACCTTATAATCATTAACTACTGCCCTTCTGTCTGTTCATGTATTCATTAACTCATGTCCTAAACTTTTACTCTTTGTCTAGGGGGTGAAACTGATTTTTTTAAGTTGCTTGCGAAGATGTTGAAGCTGATTATGATCCTGCAGATTTAATAGTAGGACTTTCCACCCTTAAAATCTAAATCCATTTATACAAATAAGATATGTATGAAGTAAAGTCAATTTCAAGTAAACTTTATTTTAAAATATGACTAGACAGCAAAGTGATTACTTATGAAAGTTAAACGAGGAGAATATTTTGACCTTAAAACAGTAGAGCTAAACTTGCATTTAGCAAGTTTTTCTGTGAGAATTGGCTGTTGCCTGAACGTCAAGAACATCAGTATTGCATTGTTTAAATGTCTGTTCATGCATCCAAGAATATTTTGTCTGTTGATGAAAATCGTTGATTTCCTTTGGACTTGCCTGTTCAGGGATATGTTCAGGTATCCATGAACAGATAGTTGATGTATCCATGAACAATTAGGAAGTAGTGTATCAATACCCATTCATTGGTCTCCTGTTTGTTTAGCATAACACATTACATACGTAATTGATGCACTAATTTTCTTGTCATTGATGTAGATATATATTTTTGCTTTCCCCTTGTATCTTTTTGTATTTATTTATCAGTTGGGAGATAATCTCCATCTATACCATCTTTTTCTGGTCAGTTCATGCATTGATGAACTGTTAATAGTTTATCAGTGACTGCTGTCACTAACCTGCTTACAGCCTTCCCAGAGTTTGAAGCATTTGGAAGGGTTTCCTTGTCTGTTGGTATGCATGTTCTGCAACACCTTGGCTTTCACTGCTGTGTACTGGTGTAAGATTGGTATAAGTGACCTTTATCTGTCAATATCCCGGATAAGATCTCTAGATCAAGTGTCCTAATGCTCCTAATCTCTTGGCAATTGGATTTCTGAAAGAAAAATAACAAAAATAAGTATAGAATTGTGGGTGAGGTCACCTTTTGTTGGTACGAGGGACATTATGTCTTAACCTATCTGTGGTGAGGAATTAAAGCCCAGACCATTTCCCCAATCTTCAAAGCAAATATTTAGGTAGGGGGCATTCTGCTGAATCCCCTAAAGTTGTACTTGACTGAGTAGAGAGCTGTGGCTAGGATGGTAAATGTGTTGGGTATTTGTGGGACAGCATGTCCGTGTATTTACTGTTACACAAGTAGGTACTCGCATTGTGAGTGTTAATCGTAAAGTATACATACCTCATGTTCCTCAGCTTAACCCAACAGCTTTGATCTGTTGCCTAACATCACTTTTATCGCTGAAATTATTTATTTTAGAGAACACTACCAACATAAAAATACCAACATTTGTTCAGAAATGAGGACAGCAAGGTGGATGTAGCAAATTAAAATGTTCTTAACTAACAGAAGTAAGTCTATATGCTAAACATAGCTGTGGTAGACATGAACTCTCGGGTCAGGATGGTCTGGAGTCTAACATTGATAGAAGTTGTGACTATAAGGCTAAACACATCTACTTACAGGGTACTAGAACATGAGTTCTGGAATCTCTATCATGTTCTTCATATACAGCTTATTATCTCTAATGATCAGAGATTGATATGAGAAAGATTTTACATCAATCTGTGATCCTCACCTAGCACCCAACCCCGTGTGGGAAGAGTAAGGTTCAAATGTGCAAATGTTTTACCCTGTTGGTGAGATCTAAAGCTGGAATCAGCATAAGTGATTAACTAGATGTTGCTGTTTGATTCATATTAACATCTAAAGTAGCCATTTGATTTACTTTTGTGGGAACATCAATGAAACGTAGAGGACTTTTTATGGGTGTCCTTGTCCCATAATTACTAGATCAAACACTGTCATTGACACAGTATTTAACAGTGAACATGACCCATCTGACATCATGCATATTAAATGACTTACCTTTGTGAAATTGATTTATCCTTTGGACAATGAAACACTGCATTCATTGACAATGATATTTCCTTTCTGTTGTGCACTGTGACATAAAAGGACTGTAGAATAACATGCAAAATTATGTTTTCAATTGAAAATTTCATCTAATATTCTTGAAGTGATGTTGAATTCCTAAACAAGTTGTATTCATTCATAAAGTTGTAAAGTTCAAAACAAAATTACTAAAAGTAACACACTTTTAATCCGAGTTTATCATAGATAAAGGAGCCTTTTAGAAGAATTTGAAATAGTAGCTTTCATGTGAAGTTTTAGTCACAGATTAAATCAATATTAATTGAATGCCTGAATACTACTGTACATTACTGATGGCACAATCTGGAGCACACAGTACATTGTTGTGGGCAAGGATTGTCATTTTATATACAGATGATGTCTTACAGTATTAACCGTTGGTGTTAGAATATAACAGGACCAAGTGTGTCTCAGTGAAGGATGTCTTCAGTAGAATTTGCTTGTTTCATCATCAATCCACTCTGTTTTTCAAAGTGATGCACTACAGAGTTTTCTGTATTCTTGGTGTCCTTTATATTTTAGAATATTACTAGCTTTTCACCAAGACATCAAGGGGGTCAAGGCTGCAGAGGCTGGAGGTCAGATCAAGGTTACAAGTCCACTTTAATTTTGTTGATGTTGGTTGAAATGTTTTGTAACAGATATATCTGAATAGAAGGCCGCAGAGATATAAGTTCACCATCACAATTAAGTTACTAAGTTCTTGTAAACATCAATTTGTCTTTTAGAAATTAGTGGAATGTAAGTGCTCACATTGACATAATTTGATAGGATTTAATAGAATATTAGTGGATGCAGGCATTGCTGCCTCTATATCCACATCCGTACAATGTGAAATAATGGAGAACCATCAAAGTCAATGAGTCTACACGCAAAAACAAAGATAACAAAGTCAACTAGTTCAAAAGAAAAAAAATGGAGTAGTCTCGAGTCATACCAAGTTTGAGAAAATAGATTCTAGTTTATTAACATTTTCCTGGTGTGGATTTTGAAGAACCAAGAGTAGTGTGTTGGATTATAGACAGGTATGTGGAGATTCTAAACTGCTAAGCACTTTGATTACTACAGTAGGAGCCAGCCCTCACTTGGGTAATTATTCTGGTTAATTGATCCTGCTCCAGAGCCTGGTTAGATCACAACAGGAACAACCTTGTGAATCCAGATTTAAGTATTGGGTATTTCCTATATCCTTCTGATGACTACAAAAAACTGAAGATAATTTATGTTCTGTTTGGTATCTAGTTAAGTACTGAAAATTATTTTGAAGTATCTGTTGAAACTGTATGCTGCTTAAGGAACCGTACTATTTTTCTTTTTCATGTAGCAATCTTGAAATGATTGAAAGGTAGTATCATTTCTGTGATAAAGCTAGGTAGGTTTGGTTTCCTTATCAAACATGTGATCCGGGCCCCACTAAAGTATGGAATTTTCTGTCTCATCCCACACATGACAAAATGTTCAGGACAATATAAAAAAATGTAAATGGTATTTTCATGGTGTGCTGATAATAAGAAAAGCTTTACTACATAGTGGAACAAGTGATGGCAAAGCTTGGCTGTTCGTAGGTGAACAGGTAAGAGCAATATGGAGTCTGTACACAGCTGCCTGCCGCATCACGTTAAAACTGGTCTGACATGCCGAAAATTTGCTTGATTAAAAAGATCTTTTAAAGTAAAAAAACCCCACAGTACGATGATTTTTTTTAATGATAAAAAAATGGCAGTCATAAGAATCTCGGTCGTCTGGGAGATAAAAAAAAGCCAGGGCAGTCGTAAAGTGTTTAAGACTTACAGATGTGTAGGTACACAGAGATCTGTGGAGATTTGCCCCAGGATGATACTTTTTATTGAAAAAATTGTTAATGCATGGTTCTGTTTCCCTGTGTTGTATGTGACCTTGACAAAATAGAATAGAGGTCACAAGTTTGTGTACAAGCATGCTCACATGTCTATGGGGTTTACTAAGGTCTGTGTGTTACAGACCACATAAAAAATGGCAAGAACCCTCGACCAGGGCGATTTTTAGATTTCACTTTGAGTAATGATATCTTGTAGATATAAAAAGAATTAGGGTTCATATCACATGTTTCTATTTTATAAATATTTAGATTTTTGATATGTATTGATAGTATTGTTTTTAGCAGTGTAGATATATGTAATATTCTAATTAAGTATAATGCTACTCTTGGAGACAGTGTTTCATGCAGACAAGAACCAATGTTTTCAACAGGAAGATGCTTCATGCAGACACGAACCAACTTTTTCAACAGGAAGGTGCTATATGTAGCCATGAACCAACGTTTTCAACAGGAAGAAGCACTTATTGGTGCATTAACCATCATGATATTATTCAGGACCCTCAGTTTTAAACTCCTTTTACAGACAATTTTTTAGAAAAAAAGGTGCATTCCAACGTAGAAGTTTTATAAAAGAAGGGCTGGGCATTCTTAGCCTTATCATAAAATAATTTGGTTGAGTATAAAATAAAGACGGTGTGTTGTGTGATGGAGGTCACAAGTTGAGTGATACAGAACTGAGATGTTTAATTAGTACTGATCGTTATCTGTCAGGACTGGGGGTGGTCTCGCATGTGGTTGGCCATGTCACCTCCCATTACCCTCCTCATTCTCTGCAACACTGTACATAGCTTTCCTTTCTGTAATTTCAATTTTATTATACACAAAAATTGTATAGCAATCACAAAAAGTATGCAGTCAAATCATATCTTGAAAAAAACTGTCTATTTATGTCCAGATAAAGCAGATATGGGTATCAAACATACCTTATCAAATACTACTTGGTTTGTTGATGAAATCATGACTAAGGCAGATGGAATTGTAATATATCTTGAACAAGTATATGAGGTTACATATTTTATGTATGTTTGACAGAATGAGGGTGACACATGCCTTCACTTTTATCCTGACTCTCGGGGTCTGTGGCTGAGAGTGCACATGGTCGACATACCTTCATTACAGTGCCGGGGACATGTGGATCATTGTAGTTCCTAGTAAAGAGATGTAGGTCACTTTTTGTTTCCTGGAGTTATAAGGGCATGGCTGGGTCACTGGTTCCAAATGCACCTTTATGACAGGGATATATGGGTCACTGTGACATTTAGTCCCCTAGGTTAGGAATGTAGGTTGCTGACATCTAGTAGGGACATACTGACCTCACTGTTACATATAAGATCGCTAACTCCCATTCTGTGTGGCACTCATTTCTAGTATAGAGATGTAGGTCACCAATTCCTAGTGTAATTATGTAGGTCACTGATTCCTAGTATAAATATGTAGGTCACTGACCCCTAGTGTAAATAAGGTCACTTATTCCTAGTGTAAATATGTAGGTCACTGACTCCTAGTGTAAATAAGGTCACTAATTCCTAGTATAGAGATGTAGGTCTCTGACTCCTACTATACAGATGTAGGTCACCAATTCCTAGTGTAATTATGTAGGTCACTGATTCCTAGTATACATATGTAGGTCACTGACTCCTAGTGTAAATAAGGTCACTTATTCCTAGTGTAAATATATAGGTCACTGATTCCTTATATAAATACATAGGTCAATGATTCCTAGTGTGGAGATGTAGGTCACTGATCTTAGTTTAAATATGTAGGTCACTGATTCTTTATATAAATATATAGGTCACTGACTCCTAGTGTGGAGATGTAGATCACTGATCCTAGTGCAAATATGTGAGTCACTGACTTCCAGTATAAATATGTAGGTCACTGACTTCCAATATGAATATGTAGGTCACTGACTTCCAGTATGAATATGGTGGTCACTGATTCATAATACGAAGATGTAAGTCCATGAATCCCATTACAGGTATGTGGGTCACTGTTGCTCCAGGTACAGTTTTATTTTAGGGTCACTTTGTATTGTAGATGAACTAAGCTGTAAGTGGGTTAACCTTGGCCTGATGCATGAGTAACAGGAAAGAGAATAGTGTGCTGCTACCAGGGATCCAACCCGCGATCCCTAGGTTCCTAGTCGAATGCTCTACCACTGAGCTTAGGATTCCCTCTAGCTTAAAACTAGAAGGCAAAGGTGATCCTATGTACAATCAAAATCTGCCACACATGCTAGCCAAGATTTGATATGCTAGAGAATTAGAGTTGTCCATAACAGTAAATGTGCTGTTCTTGTATCTGTACTAAGCTATAGGATACAAAGACAGCTCATTTGTAAATGGTAGATATAAGGGTAATGGTCGTACAGTTTCTTGACACCATGAACACAGAGTTAAGTGTTACTGTGGACAGATTGAGATGCTGAGTGGTTCTTATTCTGTCAGAGGAGAGGCCAGTAAGGCTTGCATGCTCTTCAGATTTCAAACTGTCAAAATTGTGTAAATTCCAGGTAGAATGTGTAGTGAGAGGTAACCAGGCTGCTGGTCTGATAGGTATTGATATGTGAAGCACAATTAGAGGTAGATTACTCGCCACTTATAAACAAATACATCACTGCTTCAGACTGGTGAAGGACAGATGATGGAAGACTCTTGTCCCTGCCCACCCCATCAGCCACAGGCCTGACAAACACCACATGGTACAGCTGTGGAGGAACATTTATTACATGGCTTTGTTTAGTGTTTACCTCCTATCATGAAGATGGAAATTCTTCCGGGTTAGGAAATGAAGTACAGTTGGTTGTCTGCATAGTTTTCAGTGACACAGATAGTGGTGTCTAGACCTTATAGGATGTGTGCCATATTTTAGGTCCAGATGACCTTTTTAGGATATTCTTTGTGTTCAGCACTTCATTAATAATGATATCATCTTCTTGGCCCAGTTCTTCAATGTCTGATTAACACAAATTTTCAAAATGATAGATTTACCAACAGATCCATCTGGCCAGTGATCAACCCAGCTAGGTTTCTCTCACAATCTCGGTCAAATTATTTACCATCAATCAATTTTTTATGAACTGATATGCAGCAAGTTTTAAAATCATCCTATAGAAGTGGAACACTTATTAACTCATTCACCCCTGAAGTTTCAAAATGAACTCTTCCAACTTTTGAGTCGGAAGAGTTTAAATGTGTTTTCAGGGGTAAATGAGTTAAAATTGGAGACTGTTTTGATCACAAACAAAGATAAACTTTACACTTTTTTTATACAATTTTGCAAGGTCATCATTTTCATCATAATGAATGCTGTTACACCTGTGTGCGTTTGTGCTGTGCAAGAGCATTCGTATATGATAAAACTTGTCTGTTTACAGCTGTAATCCGACTTGTGTTGAGGTTATCAAATACTTCATTAACATGAAAAAATTGAAGTGATAAATAGCTTTATTAGAGTTCACTGGAGGTAAAAACATTAAGGGTAATTAAATTTGTGCATTTTTTGTCAAATTTTTTAGATGAATTTGTAGATAATTGTGTATTTGTTTGATGTGTATAGACATGTAATAGATACGTTCCGGTACTATCTGTCTACAAAGGACTGTCTCGTTTGGGGAATTATCACAACCACTTCAAGGTTATAAATTCATTAGCACCTTAAAATGGGATGATTTTTTTAGACTAAACAGCACTTTAGCTTACTTTGCAGTTTCATGCTTTAAGGGGGAGAGTCCCAGTGCCCTGTTTTAATTCAATGAAGAAGAGTTCCAATTTGTTTGGCATTTTTTCTGTATTAGAATTATACTTGCCCATTTCCTAAAGCAAGGAATTATATATATACAACACCAACATATTTATTTTTATTCCCTTATTCACATAATCATTTCCAATGCTGCGATCGATTCCTGACCTCTTGTTTATGAGTACTCGGAACAAGTCCAATGTGGATCTAGAAGCAGTTAGTGGTGAGTGTAGAGGTATGATCTTAAGGCAGTTGGTGAGTCTAGGTATGGAGTCTAGAAGTAATGATCTGTGGGGTCTTTGTGTGCAATATCACACATCAAATGTATAGTAGTTTCCCAAGACATTCAGCAGACTGCACCAGGTCTACGACAGCCATTGATACCCCTATATCTACCTCCCTGCTGCACGCCATGTGTGTCAATTCATACAAAGCATATGTACACTAAAAGCATTCTTCTCCATTGAGTGTTAAAACAATTTTATATCTACTTCTAACAGCACAGAATTTCAAAGCCTGTAAGATCATGGCGTATCCTCTGTTTGTTGGTGATCTACTACCATGTGTTATCCACACTCCAGCATGTAACAGCTGATGTACATGTTCAATGTGCATCGTATGAATACAGACCTAGGAAACTAATATCTTTTCATGACAACCCCACAATTTATGACTTACAGCCATGACAACCCCATAGCATATGACCTAAAAGCATGACAACCCCATAAGGTATGACTTACAACTTTAGAGTGACATTTACAAATGTGGAATCCCCACAAGGTGTGACAATTACAAATGTGGAATCCCCACAAGGTGTGACAATAACAACTATGGAATCCCCACAAGGTGTGACAATTACAAATGTGGAATCCCCACAAGGTGTGACTTAATTTATAACCATGATTGTGTTATAACAGATCTATCTAATACTTAAAACCATGAAAGCTCCACAAAGTCGGGTTTTCCTCCGACATATAAAGTAAGCATTACAACCTTGAAACCCCCATTATATGAAACTTACCATTAAATCACACTAGGCTTATATAACCTCCATAGCCAAGTGCAAAGGGTAGGCCTTACAACTATAAAAAAAAAATGAAATGTGACTTACAACCGAGAAGGTCCCATGAGACTTAATTCCAGGGCAACCTGTTTCGGTTGGGCATACAATTTGTTAAGTACATTTTACAGATGTACTCTTACGATATGCTGCTATTAGGAGCATATAATCACTAAACCTCATTATCTCTGTGGGAAGAGCAAAAGAATTTAGATAATTTGTATTGTATAACAGGGAAATACTTTAATTAAGTGATTGGTGTTATGTGTAGCAGCCCCGGGGCCTGTGTTCTGTGCTGACACCTTAATTTGAGGGTGGATATGGAAAACATTATCAAACAAACCCACTGTCTGCTACCCTACTGCGACTCCTTACACCAAAACATTCATTCATCATAAACCTGATCAGTTGAGAAGGAGATATGTCGGTTGTTTTGAGAACTTGCAGCCCTGTAGCTGTAACAATAAATTTGAGAATCATGACAGGATGAACACAAAGAGAGTCATCACTCTGAAGAGATCAGACAGTCCTGTGCCAGTTAACACCAGCAAAAAACACAGTTATAACATTTGGGGGGCACATTGTAAAGTAAAGTTCAATTATATGAATTGGGATCATGTGGTTTAGGGTTGTCTTGACTCAGTGGGGAAGCCTATTCCAGACCAGGATATATTCACCACTCCCATTAGGGGCCAGGCGGGAGCTGCAGGTGCCCCTTTTCTGTTAAAATGTCTAGACATGTTAGTTTATTCCAAATAGCTTACATTCTATATTTTTCTTCTGTGGTTATCTTGAAATCTGAATTACTGAGAGTACAAAATTTTACTAAAATTTGACCATTTATAAGAGTCAGCAGTAGAGATGCGAGTGCCTTATAGTAATCATGGCGTCTGTCAGTCCGTCTGTCTGTCAGCACTTTGGTTTCCAGAGATTATCTCCGAATTTAAAAGTTTCTAAGGTCAAGGACACTGTTACTAGAAGTAGACCATGTGGGTTATATGGTCTTCATATTGGAAACTTTAAGACTAGTCTTTTTGAAATTCGACGTTTTAATACACTAATATGTAGTAGATGTGCAATAATTTTAAGGGTTCAAAAAGTTTCTAAGGTCAGGGTCACAGTACTTGAAATAGACCAATGGGGTTATATGGTCAGGCACATGGTGGGGGAGCCCGTTCTGACCTGTCACTGTGCTCTAGTTTGATATGAAGTACCACATACTGTAGAACTGACAATGTGTACCTGCTGTTGTGGCTGACTCTGTTGTATATAATTAGGTATCATTACTTGATGGTTTCTGTTTCTTCTGTACTCGGTTGACTTGATATCAAAACCTTACAAGAATGTGTCATAATTATTTCTCCCAAAGTTAGAGGTAGTTCTAGCTGTTGTATAACTGGCCAAGCTGTCACATCTGGACAATGATTAAGAAATAATCAACACATGTATGAGGATGATGGTAGAATATAAAAAAGATGGTAAAAAAGCATCAGAAAAATATCAACATTGGCCAGTATATCTTAGATTATTGGTTTTCACCAGTTTTGAAAGCTGAGATATATATTCCTCTGTAATATACAAACATGTATTGATTATAGCTCTTTTACCACGTCGGATGTAACTAAGTGTGTCTTTGGCAAGCTTGTAAGGCAGCATGACCTAGGTATGGAAGTTATAGTTTGGGACGTGTGGTTTGTTGTACAGTAATCTATGGTTGTTGACATGAAAAATGTCATTACATTTGCAGTTTATATTGAATACAATATAATATTGACATGGATAAGTAACTTAAGGCTGAGGTGATACAGCAGGCTCTGACATATAACACCACCAACAGGTACACTCACCATCAGTTTCATAAATACGTCAAGATTATAAGGTGTGGGGACAAGGATGTTTTTGCAGCTATTACCTGTGCTTTCTGGTTAGAACGTATTCAAACATGTAAGAAACCGATTGTAAAAGATAAGCAAACATCTAAAGATGCAATATTTTAGAATCCTGAATGATATGTAGATCTTCAAAAGTGAAAACAGACCTAGCTGAGGAAAATAACACAAAGCTGGTTCCCCTGGGAAAGAAATTAACATGACCTCATGCCCTTTTAGAAAGAAAACATATACCCCCACTAGCCTAGGGGAGGTAAGGAGGGGCAGAACGCAAATAGTTTACCTGGCTAGCACCTCCCTCCCCAAAAGGGATAAAATGTAGACCTAATTTTTCCTTAGGGAGACATTTTACAGACCTGGCCCCCCCTGGTGGGAGAAATCATAGGAGGGGAAGGGAGAAGATTAATACAGACCTTAACCTCTTCAGTTTTTGGCTGGTAAGAGCAAAACAGTGACCTGATATTTATGATTAGAAGCTTTTGGAAATGTGATTATTGCTTCTCGGAAATCACATTAAATCTGAGAGGATGGGATGGAAATTCTGTAAAATTGAAGTATAAAGTAATGAAAACACCCACATCCTACAGGTTTTTCTCTTTTCTCTGCCAATTTTACATTGATTCCACCCTGTCTCCCTCTCCCCCCTTGCCAACTTGACATCGGTCCCACTATTCTATTTTGAGAATCATATTTTTCAGCAGAAGATTGAAAGCACGCACATACATATAGTTATGGTGTTAAGGGTGGGATGTTTTTCAGAATGTGGGATTATGTGAGAAAGATAGATGTCTTTGACAAACATTAGGTATTGATGTATTTGGACCACACATGGCAAGGGTTTTGAGTTAGATGGTGTTTGTCCACTTTTATATACATTTGGTGTTATAGTGGGATGTTTTTAGAATTGGGGGTGGTATAAGGATGTAGAGGGTATGGTGTTAGCCTGTACACTACGCCACCTGTGGATATAGGCCAGGAAGGGCCCAGGATATTACTCATACTAGGTTATCTGTAGAAAATATATTATGGATACATTAACACAGACACAGGTTTTATACCCTGTTTATTTCTGTTGACCAGATAACAAAACTACAAAAAGTGACAAGTCTGCAGTTTCCTTTACATCACACAAGGAAACTGTTGCTATTTTGATATTTTTGTAGACATTATCTGTACTTTATGCTGCCAGAGGGTGAATCTCAGCGACCTGGGTGTCATTTATAATTTGTATAGACCTGCCAGACTCCTTCTGGACAGACCAGCTGCCCACTATCTACTGCAGTGTCATAAACCATGTAAATTGGTCCCCATCCTCATTATATCCTCCTCTGCAACTAGGCTGCAGGATCACAAAAGATTTTAGACATGTATGTGTTCATCTTTACCCCCTTGTCCCTAAGATTTTAGACATGTATGTGTTCATCTTTACCCCCTTGTCCCTAAGATTTTAGACATGTATGTGTTCATCTTTACCCCCTTGTCCCTAAGATTTTAGACATGTATGTGTTCATCTTTACCCCCTTGTCCCTAAGATTTTAGACATGTATGTGTTCATCTTTACCCCCTTGTCCCTAAGATTTTAGACATGTATGTGTTCATCTTTACCCCCTTGTCCCTATATCAGTTGTGTATAGCAGTGATCATTATCCTGATCGTGAACCTTATCATGGGCAATATGACCATCACTAATGACCCTTAGTTCTGTGTTCATATGAAACAATGGATGCAACCTGAGATCTTACTTCTCTGAAGTATTTGCAGGTTAATTGCATCTAATTAATATATACCATAACAGATTCCTTTATCCTGAACATATATGGAAGTGTGTTAGTGTAATAGGAGAAAGAGAAAATGTAACGGCCAGACTGGGGTTCGAACCGGGGACCCTCCGAACTCTAGACTGACACTCTACCAAATGAGCTACTTGGTCGCCAACGATCGACCCAGTCGTGTTCCGCTTTGTTAATTCATGACCTTGAGGTATACTGTAAGGGCCCTCTATTTACTGCAGGGTCCATACCCCATGCACACTGGACTACCTTCCTGTGATATCCTGATCTCTAACCAGGGACCACACTATATCTGTCCTCCTACCTCTGCAGCCTCATCTACAAGTATTACTTCATGGACTGATCCTCTTTCCCTGATATTCTCATTCTAATAAGGGCTCATATATACAGAAAAAAATAAATTCAAACCTTTCAGTTATTCAATTCATTGACAGTGTTTCTGAGAGCCTCTGCTGAGTCAGAATACATTCCCATGTACGCATAGAAGCTCAGATGGCTTAGGAGCTGGAGTATTATTGGGCACTGACCTGCCTCTGATAACCCACAGCTAGTTACACTGTCCAGACAGGTATTATAATTTAAGTAATTATCACAGCTGTAGGCCATGTCCATAGGATGGTGAATAGGTCTAGCAGAGATATAGTTGATATTTAACCAATATCTACAGATTACATGAAAGGGTAGATAGGTCTAGAAGAGAAATGGTTGGTATTTAAACCAGAAAGGTCAAGAACAGAAATACTTAATATAAAGTTCTAGTGACAGCTCAGAATGCCTGCAACAGAGTTCTGGAAACCATAGAATGGCCAAGATTGGCTACAATAAAGGGTCATGCCTACATTTGACCAAGACTAAATATGGGGTCAGGCTTACATAGGATCACTGACTAAATCTGTGGTCGTACTTACATATGACCACTGACTAAATATAGGGTCTGTCTTGCATTCGATCACTGTGACTAAATATGGGGTCAGGCTTGTATTCGATAACTGACTAAATATGGGGTCAGACTTACATAGGATCACTGTGACTAAATATGGGTCTGTCTTGCATGGGATCACTGTGACTAAATATGGGGTCAGGCTTGCATTCAATCACTGACTAAATATGGGGTCAGACTTGCATAGGATCACTGTGACTAAATATGGGTCTGTCTTGCATGGGATTACTGTGACTAAATATGGGGTCAGGCTTGCATTCGATCACTGTGACTAAATATGGGATCAGACTTACATATGACCACTGACTAAATATAGGGTCTGTCTTGCATTCCATCACTGTGACTAAATATGGGGTCAGGCTTGTATTGGATCACTGTGACTAAATATGGGGTCAGACTTGCATATGACCACTGTGGCTAAATATAGGGTCTGTCTTACATGGATCACTGTGACTAAATATGGGTCTGTCTTGCATGGGATCACTGTGACTAAATATGGGTCTGTCTAACATGGATCACTGTGACTAAATATGGGTCTGTCTTGCATGGGATCACTGTGACTAAATATGGGGTCAGGCTTTCATAGGATCACTGTGAGTAAATATGGGGTCAGACTTACATAGGATCACTGTGACTAAATATGGGTCAGGCTTGCATTCAATCACTGACTAAATATGGGGTCAGACTTGCATAGGATCACTGTGACTAAATATGGGTCTGTCTTGCATGGGATTACTGTGACTAAATATGGGGTCAGGCTTGCATTCGATCACTGTGACTAAATATGGGATCAGACTTACATATGACCACTGACTAAATATAGGGTCTGTCTTGCATTCCATCACTGTGACTAAATATGGGGTCAGGCTTGTATTGGATCACTGTGACTAAATATGGGGTCAGACTTACATATGACCACTGTGACTAAATATAGGGTCTGTCTTACATGGGATCACTGTGACTAAATATGGGGTCAGGCTTGTATTGGATTACTGTGACTAAATATAGGGTCAGGCTTACACAGGATCACTGTGACTAAATATAGGGTCAGACTTGCCTAGGATACTGACTAAAAATGGGGTCAGACCTACATAGGATCACTGTGATTAAATATGGGGTCAGGCTTACATAGGATCACTGCAACTAAATATAGGGTCAGACATACATAGGCACTGTGACTAAATATGGGGTCAGGCTTAGATAGGATCACTGTGAGTAAATATAGGGTCAGACTTACATATAACCACTGACTTAATATAGGGTCAGGCTTACATAGGATCACTGTGACTAAATATAGGGTCAGGCTTTCATAGGATCACTGTGAGTAAATATAGGGTCAGACTTACATAGGATCACTGTGACTAAATATAGGGTCAGACTTACATAGGCACTGTGACTAAATATGGGGTCAGGCTTACATAGGCACTGTGACTAAATATAGATTGGACTTACAAGTGTTTTCCTTATTTGGTGTAAATGCAGAAGTGAAATTGTTGATAGTGATATAGAATATTGTGGTTTAGTTACACAGAATATCAGCTTCAGGTTTATAAGAAGTGTAAGATTATTAACTCTGTGTGTGGTGTATGTAGACTGTCCTGATAGTCTCGGTCATCAATCAGCTGGTGTTTGTGGAGCACTTGTACAAGGTAAACAGCCAACAGCCTAGGTGTGGATGGCCCTCAGTCTGACAGGTGATGAGTTTGATTATACACCTGTTCTGTCTGCTGGAAACTGGGAGATAAAACAAAACCTGACCAACGGCATAGTCACTTAACTTTTTAAAACTTTTCCACAAGTTATTGTTTTCTGTTAATGTGTAAAAGTAGAAAAACGCAGGTATAGGACAGGACACCTGTCTTTATACACCTGTACACCTGTGTTGAGGTTCCCGAGGTGTTGGAATTTATGGTTTGGTATCTCATTGATACGCCATTTACAGACCGCTGATCAAACATTGTTATTGGTAATACGGCCAGTTACAGAGATAATGGGGACATCATCTCCGTGACTATCCGGATGTAATCTGCCTGGTTATGTAACACATTCCATAATACATACCCAAGAGAAGCAGCCAGTCTAATGGAATGGTGGCGGAATAGCATCGCGGCAATGTTCACCCGCAATAATTTGTTCATTATCTACTTTCAAAATATAAAATTTTCTACACAAAAGATGATAAGACATGAATCTCTACTAATTTATAATCTTTAAGCTCACATAACCTAATGTTTGTATAATAGGTGAAACAAAGACTAGAAATCTATCTTGAATTAGTACTGTATACATTTTAGGAACCGTCTTCCATTAAACGATCTGTAAAGATGGGTATTGTGTACATGGTGCCAACACTACCTCATTAGGTACAACTAGAGAGATTTTACCTTATGTCATTAGTGAAGTGTTTGACAAGAAAGGTTGGATTGTTGGTTTGATCCACAGCGAAGCCATGTACCCTTTTATCACTCTTTCCTGTTGCACATTAAAGTACTAGCCTCCGCTTGTTGGAATATTTTGTACTCTGAGAAGAGTACCTTTTGATTTAAATGGGAGGGTGTAAGTTGAAGGTTAGATGTAGAACATTAAGATACTCCATACCTTCACAGTATAGTTGTGTTCAGCTGATGGCAAGCTGGTCTTTATTGGTTTTTCAAGTGGGGTTAGCTTTTAGGTAAATGATGTAAGTATCACACCTGTACTGTTGATGCCAGTCTGTAGGGGTCGTGTACCATAGTAAATGTAAAAACCACCCTGTACTGGTGTTAGGGTCTGTAGAGGTCGTGTACCATAGTAAATATAAAAACTACCCCTGTACTGATGTTAGGGTCGGTAGGGGTTGTGTACCACAGTAAATATAAAAACCACCCCTGTACTGATGTTAGGGTCTGTAGAGATCATGTACCATAGTAAATATAAAAACCACCCCTGTACTGATGTTAGGGTCTGTAGGGGGCGTGTACCATAGTAAATGTAAAACCACCCTGTACTGATGTTAGGGGATGTAGGGGACGTGTACCATAGTAAATGTAAAAACCACACTGTACTGATGTTAGGGTCTGAAGAGGTCGTGTACCATAGTAAATATAAAAACTACCCCTGTACTGATGTTAGGGTCGGTAGGGGTTGTATACCACAGTAAATATAAAAACCACCCCTGTACTGATGTTAGGGTCTGTAGGGGTCGGGTACCATAGTAAATATAAAAACAACCCTGTACTGATGTTAGGGTCTGTAGTGGTCATGTACCATAGTAAATGTAAAAACAACCCTGTACTGATGTTAGGGTCTGTAGTGGTCATGTACCATAGTAAATGTAAAAACCACCGCTGCACTGATGTTAGGGTCTGTAGAGGTCATCTACCAAATTAAATATAAAAACTACCCCTGTATTGATGTTAGGGTCTGTAGGGGTTGTGTTCCATAGTAAATATAAAAACCACCCCTGTACTGATGTTAGGGTCTGTAGGGGTCGTGTACCATAGTAAATGTAAAACCACCCTGTACTGATGTTAGGGTATGTAGGGGTCGTGTACCATAGTAAATGTAAAAACCACCCCTGCACTGATGTTAGGGTCTGTAGAGGTCATGTACCATATTAAATATAAAAACTACCCCTGTATTGATGTTAGGGTCTGTAGGGGTTGTGTACCATAGTAAATATAAAAACTACCCCTGTACTGATGTTAGGGTCTGTAGGGGTTGTGTACCATAGTAAATACAAAAACCACCCCTGTACTGATGTTAGGGTCTGTAGGGGTTGTGTTCCATAGTAAATATAAAAACCACCCCTGTACTGATGTTTGGGTCTGCAGAGGTCGTGTACCATAGTAAATATAAAAACCACCCCTGTACTGATGTTAGGGTCTGTAGAGGTCATGTACTATAGTAAAATTAAAAACCACCCCTGTACTGATGTTAGGGTCTGTAGAGGTCATGTACCATATTAAATATAAAAACTACCCCTGTATTGATGTTAGGGTCTGTAGGGGTTGTGTTCCATAGTAAATATAAAATCCCCCCCTGTACTGATGTTTGGGTCTGCAGAGGTCGGGTACCATAGTAAATATAAAAACAACCCTGTACTGATGTTAGGGTCTGTAGAGGTCGTGTACCATAGTAAATGTAAAAACTACCCCTGTACTGATGTTAGGGTCGGTAGGGGTTGTGTACCACAGTAAATATAAAAACCACCCCTGTACTGATGTTAGGGTCTGTAGGGGTTGTGTTCCATAGTAAATATAAAAACCACCCCTGTACTGATGTTAGGGTCGGTAGGGGTTGTGTACCACGGTAAATATAAAAACCACCCCTGTACTGATGTTAGGGCCTACAGGGGTTGTGTACCATAGTAAATATAAAAATCACCCCTGTACTGATGTTAGGGTCTACAGGGGTTGTGTACCATAGTAAATTTAAAAACCACCCCTGTACTGATGTTAGGGTCGGTAGGGGTTGTGTACCACAGTAAATATAAAAACTTCCCCTGTACTGATGTTAGGTCTGTAGGGGTTGTGTACCATAGTAAATATAAAAACTCCCCCTGTACTGATGTTAGGGTCTGTAGGGGTTGTGTACCACAGTAAATATAAAAACTACCCCTGTACTGATGTTAGGGTCTGCAGGGGTTGTGTACCATAGTAAATATAAAAACCACCCCTGTACTGATGTTAGGGCCTACAGGGGTTGTGTACCATAGTAAATATAAAAATCACCCCTGTACTGATGTTAGGGTCTACAGGGGTTGTGTTCCATAGTAAATATAAAAACCACCCCTGTACTGATGTTAGGGTCTACAGGGGTTGTGTACCATAGTAGGTGTCAGGATCCAACTTGTACTGGGATTTTTGAGGGTCTGTAGAGAGGACAGGGTCCAGAGACCATATAAAGGTAGTATAGTATGTTACTATATATCTTATACATGTCTCTAATTATGTTGGATTCAGAGGAAGGGACGGTAATTAGGTAGATTAGGATTCAGAAGTGGTATAACCGGGATAGCTCCAAGAGTCTACTCATCATGGGGTGTGATACACATCTTTAGTTACCTGTCTAAGGTCTTAATGTAATGGACTGTAGTTTCATGGACTTATGTTCAGGTTGTAAACCTTATGTTTGATATGTGTAGATTTACAGTTTTTTTCTGTAAAAACACTCAAGCTCCACAGTGAGTATCTTATCATTGATCAGTCTGTGCCGGAGTACTTTATGGGAATCCTTGAGAAGTGCAACTTCTGGAGTAAATATGTTATATCTCAAGGACTTATTCAAGAGGTAGCTCCTACTCGAGAAAAGGTTTTGTCATTTTTTAACAAATGCATCTAAATACACCAAACAGGTCATTATAGGTCCTGATAACCCAGTGAGTTGAATACTGAGGAGTTGACTACTGAGGAGTTGACTACTGAGGAGTTGATTACTGAAGAGTTGATTACTGAGGAGTTGATTACTGAGGAGTTGATTACTGAGGAGTTGACTACTTAGGAGTTGATTTCTGAAGAGTTTATTACTGAGGAGTTGATTACTGCGGAGTTGACTACTGAGGAGCTGATTACTGAAGAGTTGATTACTGAGGAGTTTATTACTGAGGAGTTGATTACTGATGAGTTGACTACTGAGGAGTCGATTACTGAAGAGTTGATTACTGAGGAGGTGATTACTGTGGAGTTTATTACTGAGGAGTTGATTACTGATGAGTTGATTACTGAGGAGTTGATTACTGCGGAGTTGACTACTGAGGAGTTGAATACTGAGGAGTTGATTACTGAGGAGTTGACTACTGAGGAGTTGAATACTGTGGAGTTGATTACTGAGGAGTTGATTACTGAGGAGTTGATTACTGTGGAGTTGATTACTGAGGAGTTGAATACTGAGGAGTTGACTACTGAGGAGTTGACAACTGAGGAGTTGATTACTGAGGAGTTGACTACTGAGGAGTTGATTAATGAGGAGTTGAATACTGTGGAGTTGATTACTGAGGAGTTGATTACTGAGGAGTTGAATACTGAGGCGTTGATTACTGAGGAGTTGAATACTGAGGAGTTGACTACTGAGGAGTTGATTACTGAGGAGTTGAATACTGTGGAGTTGATTACTGAGGAGTTGACTACTGAGGAGTTGACTACTGAGGAGTTGACTACTGAGGAGTTGATTACTGTGGAGTTGACTACTGAGGAGTTGATTACTGAGGAGTTGACTACTGAGGAGTTGACTACTGAGGAGTTGAATACTGAGGAGTTGACTACTGAGGAGTTGATTACTGAGGAGTTGATTACTGTGGAGTTGATTACTGAGGAGTTGACTACTGAGGAGTTGACTACTGAGGAGTTGACTACTGAGGAGTTGATTACTGTGGAGTTGATTACTGAGGAGTTGAATACTGAGGAGGTGACTACTGAGGAGTTGACAACTGAGGAGTTGAATACTGAGGAGTTGACTACTGAGGAGTTGATTAATGAGGAGTTGATTACTGTGGAGTTGATTACTGTGGAGTTGACTACTGAAGAGTTGAATACTGAGGAGTTGACTACTGAGGAGTTGATTACTGAGGAGTTGATTACTGAGGAGTTGACTACCGAGGAGTTGACTACCGATGAGTTTATTACCGAGGAGTTGATTACTGAGGAGTTGATTACTGAGGAGTTGACTACTGTGGAGTTGAATACTGAGGAGTTGACTACTGAGGAGTTGATTACTGAGGAGTTGAATACTGAGGAGTTAATTACTGTGGAGTTGATTACTGTGGAGTTTACTACTGAGGAGTTGATTACTGAGGAGTTGACTACTGAGGAGTTGATTACTGAGGAGTTGATTACTGAGGAGTTGACTACTGTGGAGTTGAATACTGAGGAGTTGATTACTGAGGAGTTGATTACTGAGGAGTTGATTACTGTGGAGTTGACTACTGAGGAGTTGACTACTGTGGAGTTGAATACTGAGGAGTTGAATACTGAGGAGTTTAATACTGAAGAGTTGAATACTCTTGTACCCTACTCAAACAAACAAATTGGTCTTGATTCAATGAATTCCTAAAGATATCCTTTTGAAGACCTAGCTATTACGCCCTTCCTTTTCCCAAGACTCCTCTCCTGCGAGAGAAGAAAATCTTCTGGAAAGCTTTTGTATCCCCTATCATAACCTTTGAAACAGTTTATTAGTAAAATGAAAATGTATATCCACTTTCATTTTGCTGTATAAGATCTAATAATGATTTTTGTTTTGTATTTTCAGAGATGGATTTTGTGCGTTTAATACGGAAAGTGAAAGACAGTCCAGGAGTGGAAAAACTTACTCCCAAGGGATTTAAACTAACAGACAAGTGGGACCCAAAAATCCTTAAAAGTAAAGCAGTACGAAAGTTTTGGCGGAAATACAGAGGAGACTTGAGTTATTATATATCAGGCCAGAGTGACCAGGGACTAAAGTCAGTGCCTCTACTGTCCATATATCATCACAAGAAATTATTACCCATTCTAGAAGTATCTATCAATATGAAAAGTCGCAAGTTTATTGTGAGGTATCAGGGTAAAGTATCATTCCAGAGGAAGGAGGTAGAGTTATCTGCCCCTGTGATGAAGTTTTTCAGTGTTTTACTACATGTTAATCAAACGTCATTGGTTTTGCGACATGGCTGTGAAGCTGAACATGTGATACAGCTTTCTCAGCCCATGATGAAGATTCCTTCTACCGCCAAGGTCTCTCTCAGTGATCCCAGGAAGTCCCAAAAATTTACGGTAAGTATATGTGGTCAAGCTTTGTTATTGAAAGGAACACTCTATAATGGATACTCTTTGAAATAATTAGAAAAGAAGGATGTAAATGATCTTTTTAGAATAAGACACATTAATATTTTAGATTGTTACATCATTCACAAGAGTGTTTGTTTATTATAATATCTCTTAGAATTGGTACAGATGTAGGGATTCCATCAGAGTTGTTATATAATTAGGTCACATTGTCCTTCAGAATATCATTATTGACCTGTATAATGGATTTCTGATGTCTCATCCCTTCAGTCAGAAATTCACAATGTGAATGCACTTTTGTAGTTATATTCTCATGTTCTGACACTGTCAATCAGGAGTTAATGAGTGTGGCTGGGAAACGTGTTTGTTACTTAATGGAGCTGCTGCATGTACCAAATGACCTTGAGCAATGAATGGTCACTTGCAAGTCTGTACCTATAGGTCCAAGGTTGTACAATGTTTACTGACAAGTCTACATATAGGTCCAAGGTTGTACAATGTTTACTGACAAGTGTGTACCTATAGGTCCAAGGTTGTACAATGATTACTGATAAGTCTGTACCTATAGGTCCAAGGGTGTACAATGTTTACTGACAAGTGTGTACCTATAGGTCCAAGGTTGTACAATGTTTACTGATAAGTCTGTACCTATAGGTCCAAGGTTGTACAATGTTTACTGACATGTCTGTACCTATAGGTCCAAGGTTGTACAATGTTTACTGACAAGTGTGTGGTTAGTATGATGCTTACAATCTCTACTTACTGATAACAACCCCAATTATCAAAAGTAATGAGTAATTATGCATTATTTTTATTTTAATCATAAGAAAAAAAACCAGACAAATACAAAGAAGATATCCCAGATATTGTAACTATATCAGTGTATTATGATTCATTCATTATGGTTCTTCTATCAAAGACATAGTTTAAAATGCCAGAGGTTTCTTGCTGCTATGAAACTTAAATAATCAGATTACTACTTAGAACATTCTTTACATGATTTCATCAGTAAACATTGATGGTTTAGGTCCATTTACTTAGCAAATGCAGCAAGTAATTTGATACAAGTGTGTAGAAAATGGGTTTCTTACAAATTGCTGAACAAATAGATCATGGAAACAGACCTGTAACATTTCTCAGTATAAAAACTGTAAATATATTTATTTATTTAGGAGTTGTACCCTGGTTTATCACCAAGATTTGGCATGTTTAGTGGTAGCTCACATTGAGAGTCTGTCACCTTGACCTGTGCAGCACTGCATTACTGCTGTGTAAGGATATAACGAGATAAATCAGGGGAGGGTATCTTCAAGTGTTAGTAGGTATGTTACAGATATAAAACTACATCAATTCAGCGTGCTGTGTGATTGGCTATACATCAGGACACCTTGCTCCGTAGCATCAACTTCCCATTAACACTGACCTCACTGAGCAAGGTACCTCTAACATACTGGGTGCAACATAGAAACCAAATGATGATTTGATATCTTACTTAACATACACTCAGTCCAAAAAAGGTAAACAGCATTATTAAGCCAAGATCATTTTTGTTGAGATTTTATTCACCTTTGTATCAATATATATACATTGAAAGGTTGCTTTATTTAGTTGTCATAAATCTAGAAAAAATGATGTGCTTAATTGATATTATCAGAAATTAACACAGGGTAAGTCCATTTTCGTACATGCTTAGTACTGAGCCACCATTTGTGCAAAAGTGTGGCAGCTTTTGTCGCATTGAACTTGTAAACGTATGGTAATGGGCGAGGATTTTGTCTCATTCATTAGTCAATGCTTGCCCAAGCTCCTGCAAGTTAGATGGCTGTTTTGACTCGCCCAAAAACAACCCGGCCATGATCTATGTGCGACATCTTGGGTATTTTATATGGCCAATCCAAAAGTTCATGAAGATAGTTTTGTGCAGGAAAGATCTGCTGACACAAATTTTATGAGCAGGCTCATTATCTTGTTGAAAACTGGTACCAGCGCCATGACTTTGCACTAAACAGGAGTGCCACTGGCCTAAAATTTCGTCTTGATAACGCACCCATGCAAATCCTTGGGCACTACAAGAAGACTGGTACATTTACTACCAGAAATAATGTCCCAGACCATCAAACTATTGCTACCAAAACAGCCCCATTCAATGATTGAGCAGATCGCAAAGCATGCAACCAAGCAAAATGTGACAAGCAGAATCTTTATTGAGCCTTAAAAAAAGCATTGTTCCATTGGCATAACACCTAGTGACAGTGTTTACCGGCCCAATTAAAGCGGTTGTTACGGTGATGTGTCAAGATGGGCCAAGCCATTTAGTTGGTTAGTGTATCTGTCTACATTTCGGAGGTTCCCGCTTTGAATCTGGTTGGCATTTGCAATTTATTTATTTTCGTGTTGCATTTGGTAGCCAACTTTGGTAACCATATACATATGTTCCGCATTACTCATGCAATGTGGTCTCGTATGGTTACGAAGTCAAAGATTAGTTGAAAGATAAAAAATGTACCAAATTTGGACTGAGACAATTGCTGGTTATTGTGTGGCTCACTTGACGCATATCTGTCTAGATTTGCTCTGTGTGAGCTGTTGGAGTTTAGGAGTTTTATGTACTATTTGCCGGTACCTGCAGAGACCTTTCTTTGACACCTAGTTTTCCTTATCAACACAAATTCATGTATAACCTACAAAAGGTCCTTAACAAGTACCTAGTACACTTGTTTTTGACAAATGGTAAGATTGTATGAATAATATATATTTTTATAAATTCATAGATTTTGTGAGTATTCAACTTTAATTAATTATTCATGCAAGTTTTGATGTATTACAAGTTTTTCTCATACAAACTGTTATATTGTGTAAATATTCATCATGTATACACACCAGATTGAAATTTAACCCAAGTTGATCAATTTCCAATGTTTTCATTTTACTGGATGATATTGTGTAGTTACATTCTAATATAACACATGTCTGTGGTGATGCAGTTATGTAATCGGTTTTGTTATCGTATATAGACAAAATATTTACCAGGTGTTCGAGACTTTATATTGCATCAGCAGATTTTAACGTGAAAATCACTTTTTATATAAAATAAGACCATGTAACTTGGGAAGTTTAATTAAATCTTACAAGCGATCACTTACACATCAGGTATATGATAGCCTTTATAATATCTACTTTAAAGAATTTGCTGTTTGTGCAACATGTAAACATCTGGGCAGTTCATCAAATCCTGGTTACCCTGAACAGGAAAAAAGAAATATTTTCAGTTAAGTTCTAATGACGGATTAACAGCTGTCAGTATGTATAAGAAATTACTAATGTGCATAAAGTTATTTTTTTTAATTTGAAAATTGAATGTGATATTTCCTCTCTATTTAGTTATGTTAAAGCTCCCTGAACAAGCTAACCAGCCTTTGCCTTGAGTGCAACATTGAGTCCAGCAGTTGGTGTTGATAGAATCGACATCCACACTCTGTACACTGAAGTTTTCTGCCATGTTTTTCTCAATATTCGATGAACTGTTTGCAGGGTTTACTGTTTGATGCGAAGCTGTTTGCCTACATCACGAGGAAGCCCCGGACCTGTACACAGTATCAAGGTATACTATCAATGGACCGACAAATTGTAATGGCTAAACCATTATACCCTTAATACCCATATCCATGGCTGTCTAAGGTGTGCATTCCATCAATAAATACTCCCAATTTGTAATGGTTTAACCGTTAATGCTTTTAGTGTCTGTAGGGGTTAGGCAGGGCAATAGTAGAGGCACTCATTTTAATCTTTCACCTGTTCAGGTACCTCAACACCACAACACTAAAGACTAGAAACCAATGTCTTATTACACCCCCAACTTATTGGAGGGAAGTATATCGCTTTGTCAGCATGTGTGTCTGCACGTCCATGTGTGACTGCACTGCCCACCTGACATGTGGCTGTAGTAATTAATATGCTTGAGTACATATCTTGCAAACCACTCAACATATTTAGTACATATTTACACCAAACTACAATAATAATAAGTTTTATACTTTATCACATTTTAAAGATCATCAGTCAAGGTTAAATAGTTCAAGGTCACACTTGAAGATCATCACTCAAAGGTCACACTTAAAGATCATCAATCAAGGTTAAATAGTTCAAAGGTCAAACTTTGGCACTTTAAGGGAGGGGGTAGTTTCTATCTGAGACTTTGTTTACTTTGTTTTTACTTTTTTTATTCAATGTTTAGGGCTCATGTTTTGAATTCATTCCATTTTAACTTTTCTTGATGTTTACATTATTCACTTCACCAAAATTGTTGAAATGGTATTGACAGTGGTGGTTGTCTAATGGAAGGAACTCACCTGTACCCTTCACTCAGCGGCTGTTCATTTTCCTCTGTACTATGAGAATATATGATAGTTTGGACATTCCTTCATCAGTACCTATTAAAAAAATTAAAATGTCTCATTTCCTCTTAAAGGACTCGCACAACTAAATCATTTACTTTATGTTATTACCAAACATTTTAGCTAATAACTTTAATATTTGAAGTTTAAAACTAGTGACAACTGTCTAGATTCATAAATACATACCTTGCAAAGGCTACAAAATTACTTTTTTGGTAGGTTTAGTGGCATATTGGCGTGTCACAGCGCCAAGAAGTTGACAACCGGAAGTTTACAAGCAAAACCAGTGACCCAAAACAGAAACGCCCCCAGACATTTTGCCCCTTTGCAAATCCGCACACAGACATGGAAATATATCAAAAGTATATATTTTTCAAAAGTTAAATACCTGAACATTTTATTTATCTAAAAATCTGTCATCAGTTGCTTATCAACCCCCTCAGTGGCCCAGTAATTAGCTGGAACTTATTTCAGATATACAAACGTATGAAACACTTGGTGATTGGCTGAGTTGTGCGAGTTTCGGGTATTTGGTCTAATTGATTTTACATTATATGAAAGTTGTCTGAACAACCAGATGAGGAGGAATAAACCACTGAACACTGTCCAGATGGTGTTTTATATTTGGTGATTAATGGCTGAGATCCGGTGTTGCTGAACTGGAATGATAGGCTGTACCAGTTCTCCTGTCCGTGCACTGATGTGGGGGATCTGCTAAGTTGTGCTGCACCTAATCTTGATTTTAATTATCTGTTAATCCAAGTCAGTGTAGTCAGATAAGGCTGACAGTGGATGTCATATAAATTGGACATCTTTAGGCTCGTTTAACAATTCTTCGACTTCCCAGACAACAATCTACATTGTCAGACAGTTACTATTTTATTTGCTGTTACTATTTCATTTATCTGCCAACCTTTCATTACACAAATGTAATTTTTGTTTCTTACTAAGTATATTTAAAAAATTCTAAATGATTATTGATAACTTATTGTTAGAATCAAAAGAATCTGTACATTATAAAAAAGTGTTATATGGCGCTGTCAGCTACGGTAAAAAAAGTTGGTACATTATAAAAAGACTTGGTGTTATATGGCTCTGTCAGCTATGGTAAGAAAAGTCTGTACATTATAAAAAGACTTGGTGTTATATGGCGCTGTCAGCTACGGTAAGAAAAGTCTGTACATTATAAAAAGACTTGGTGTTATATGGCTCTGTCAGCTATGGTAAGAAAAGTCTGTACATTATAAAAAGACTTAGTGTAATATGGCTCTGTTAGGGTAGATGCTGTCTTTTACATCCACAGATTCTTATATAGCATGCCTGGCATTGATTGTACCTGGTCTGAGAAGTATTCACTCCTACCTAACAGGTATACCGTAGCGGAGGAACCAAAACACATATGAAAAGTTCTTTTAAATTGTTTGAAAATGAAACCTTCTGTTCTTCAGATGATCAGGCATTCTTTACATCTTCAAACTTTAACCTGGAAGGGGTTTGAAATAGTAACAAAATATAGATTAATTTGTATACACTGAATGTAATCAAGAGTGGTATAATTCAACATGACAGCAAAATTATACGGTAAGACAAAATTAATGTGTTTTATAACTGGGGTATTGGCAAATCATCAAGGATTTTAACTGGTTAAAACTTGATACAAAGAGGAGAGAAATCATAGTAGAATTTCAGGTCCCTGGGCTCTAGATCTAAAAGGTCATCACAAACTACAATCTGTTAGAAGGTAGGGAGATGTAAACGTTCAGCTTGGTGCTTGTCTTGTCTTACGTTTCGGGGAATATTTCATTGAAATCTTCTTCATCCCGGATCCATAGATCACAGCATTTCACCTTGTGATATCTGTGTAGCATCTTGTTATAGAGTGAGCAGTTTGTTTTGTTTATGATATGAAGCACCCAACAAACCTAGAATTAAAACTTGAGAGTAATAACGTTGTTCTCCGTGTTGCACTTTGTGTTGAGGCTGATTGTGATGTTGTGAAGTTGGACAGGTGCTCTCCCTGTTGACGTTGCCTCTCACCTGTCTCTCCCTAATTACCTACATCAATACAGAGCTAATAAAGGGATGCTCCCAATTAACCCCCAGTACAAGTTACAGCTTTGATACCTTCATGTTCCTTATCACAAAGGGAGAGATAGCAGGGCAAAGGTCCTGGGCCTCAGTCCTGACAAAGAGTCTCCTTTGGCCACACATGTTAATGACCGATGTATTCTATGATGGAATGTAGGGATCGTTGATTGCTTAAAATGTCTGTGTAATAAACAGCTGACCAATCACAGGTTAGTGCAATCATGCTAATTACAGTACTACATTGTGCATTTATTTCACAAACTTGAACAGGAAAAAAATTCAAAACGTTAACAGGAAAATATTTTTATGGTATATGTTTCAGGCAACACATTTAATGGTCAACAGCCCTATAATTATGCATCTGTCTCAAAGTTCATAAGATGGATCCCCATGTTTTATTTTGAGACTGATTGGAAAGGTTCCATTAGGTCTTTATTTAGTTGTGCATATTTCATTTTGAGAAAAATTGGAAAAATAATATGGTTATCAGGCAGCTGTCTTGGATTTTGACATAGAAGTAATGAAGATCTTACTAATGGTAGGTGCTAGTATTGATCCCTCTGGGATTTCGTTGTTTAAGTCATGCACTGCCTCATTATGACCTGGCTTTCATGCTAGAATCACCATATAGTTTGTATCCACAATGGTATATTTACATTTGCATTGTCCATGGCAAGTTTAATGTAGAAAGAGTACAATAAGTGTGACGTTAAACCATTTGGTCAGGTGCCGCTATTGTGATGTCAACAAGCTGATTATGAAAGCACTGACATTAGTGTTCCTAGACCTTGTGTAAGTGATGTTAGAAGAGTGAAATAAGTAGACAAAGCATGACTTCTCTATCCAAACATTAGTAATACATGGTTTAATAGTGCTGTTATGGTCCTTTACATGTAGTGATATTGCTTTATGAACATAAAGCTCTCTCAGTCTTCAGAAATTTGTTAGCTACAGCAGCGCATGTTTTGGGACCGTACCATCATTTGTTAGCTACAGCAACGCATGTTTTGGGACCATACCATCATTTGTTAGCTACAGCAGCGCATGTTTTGGGACTGTACCATCATTTGTTAGCTACAGCAGTGCATGTTTTGGCACCGTACCATCATTTGTTAGCTACAGCAGCGCATGTTTTGGAACCGTACCATCATTTGTTAGCTGCAGCAGCACATGTTTTGGGACCGTACCATCATTTGGTAGCTACAGCAGCGCATGTTTTGGGACAGTACCATCATTTGTTAGCTACAGAAACGCATGTTTTCGGACCATACCATCATTTGTTAGCTACAGAAACGCATGTTTTCGGACCATACCATCATTTGTTAGCTATAGCAGCGCATGGTTTGGGACCGTACCATCATTTGTTAGCTACAGCAGCGCATGTTTTGGGACCGTACCATCATTTGTTAAAACATCAATTGTTGGAACACATTGTCCAACTGTTTTGAGCATTGATAGTTAAAATCCATGGTTTCTTGTTTGTCCTCAGCTATGCAGCGGGACGAGAGCATCACCTCTAAGGACAAGGCCAGTGCCAAGTATCGCTATGGAGACGAGCCAGACATTCAGGAGATTGTCAACAACCTGGAAATAGAGGTCACTATGCCCTAAATAGATATTATTTACAGACAAAAAAAGGACCTTAATTGTAACAAAGACATAAACTCCTCATAAAGAGCAGCATTTCATGATTGTAATCTTTCCAGTCTTTGTTCTAGACTTATACATTATATGTGTATTAATGTTACAGAATATGTACCTGAAGGAAGCCCTCAAGTCACTCGATCAGTGTGTCTGTTACCCACAATGCATTGTAGATGGAGTTGTCTATGACGACGGAGACACCTGGCAACAGAACTTCTGTACCATCTGTGTTTGTGAGGTAAGACAGGTCATTGAGCCACCTACAGAACCAGTTAGAACTAGGTTCAGCACAATTATATCTTCTCTCCCTTTTGGGAAGTGTATTCTTTTGTATATCTGTCACACTTCCCTTTTTAATTTTTTTTATTTACATGGTTATTCAGAAAATACACTAAAAAACAACAGGTCAAAAATTAAGATAGAAATTATTCAGCTTTATTTTCCAGTACCTCTAAAATAACAGGTCCGACAGACATCTGTTATCATGCAATGTTTGTTTATTACATGATGCTTCATGGGCTTGCTTTCAAGGCAAGTTGGTGGAATGTCAAGGTCACCGTGGAAATTTTACATTTCTAAATTCTACAGCTTTAAATGTTACTTTTAATGTCCAAGGTTAGCCGATAGTTGTCATTGATATGACTTTCTAGTTGACAACTTTATCATCAGATCATGGTACACTTTGCTCACAGATGTCTCTTACATCAAATCACAAAAAAAGTAGACATTACAGTAAGTATGGCGATACCTATTAAATATATCTATGCTGTCATTCTGCTAATAGAGAACTCCTATGTGTGCGTCTGTCCATTCCTACTGTGGAGGTCTGTGGGAGATGGCGAGGAGATGTCTGGAAGTGAAGTTTCTGCTCTAGTTGTTGTCAAGTGTTAACCACCAATTGGACAGCCACTTGGGAAATCGTGGTGATGTGTACAGTAAAAACGTAGATCCTGGAAGGTCTGAGTTGTGCTGATTTGGAGTTGTCATGAAGTGTATGTACCAGGTGTATCATATAGTATCAAGTGTATAAATTGTTTCCTGCTTGTTTCAATTACCAGAATGTTCTCATTCATCCATTGTAACATAGAGACAACTATTGACAGGAGATAGTGAGTTTCTGGTTCAGTGACTGACAAGTGCCTCAAGTAGGTATGGAGAATGTAATACATTTGATGTTTGGTCCTGTATGATCTGTGTGGTTATCCTCATTAACCCTACATTTTCCCCCCTAGAGACATGTTTAGGCTCCAGAGTCTGTCATATCCTACAGGGCCATTGTATATCTCCCTAGTGACATGTTGAGGCATCAGAGTCTGTCCTATCCTACAGGGCCATTGTATATCTCCCTAGTGACATGTCGAGGCTCCAGTGTCTGTTGTATCCTTTATACGGCCATTGTATATCTCCCCAGTGACATGTCGAGGCTCCAGTGTCTGTCCTATCCTACATGGCCATTGTATGTTCACTTCGTGACTTGTTGTGGCTGCAAAAAAAGTATCCTATACTATAATGACCAATGTAAATAATGTAAATATTGTAAATAATAGAGAGTATATTTCTGATATAAGTAGACCAGCTTCAACAACTGGGTTATGATCTATGAGCATGAACATTGTACATGTATGTGCAAAGGTTTTCTTTAGATGGTGATCCCCATTATGGAAATAAATTAATACCTTTTATTTGTAAGACGTACAACTCTTGTTTCACATGTACGATTTTTAAGGAACCTAGAACTTTTAGGAACCAGCCATTCATTAATTACCTATAAGTGGAGTAATAACCTGTGGAGTACCAGTAGATATAGGGATAGATCTCCTGGTGTCAGAATTCCTCTGCACTGGATGCCCCTTCCACACTGCTCTCCATTCCCCATACCACATCCCAATCTAATAGTGCTCTAGTTCCTCAGTACAGCATCCCACTTGACTAATCCCCCCCCCCCCCCCCCCCCCCC
>NW_018408732.1:386032-417395 GCF_002113885.1 Mizuhopecten yessoensis
CCCCCCCCAATTTCAATAATGCTTTACTTCTCAGTATAGTGTCCACCCCATCACTCTGCATCTGCATCCTCAGGTAGCTTCCCTGCCATGGAGACCAGTAGGACCTCTTTAGGAGCATTGTCAGCTCCTGATCATGTAAAGTTATATATATTTGCTGAAATCATGAGAAATATGTGTCGAGTAGTGTGTGCTAGTTTGACTGGAGCAGCAGGGTGTTTCCCTATCTTATAGTGTATCTAAGGTGATTATACTGATAGTAAGTGATGTTTGGCTAATATTGCCTCTGTTTATCAATGAGTAGGGATGACCATAAATCTATTTTTGTGTGTACAGACAGATGCCAAGTTGTTAAATTCTAAAACAGAGTATTCCTGGATCTACCTTCCTGTGAAGGAGATAGATTATTAGTCTTGGGCTCTCCTGGAAATATGGGGAAACTTTACATGTAACACTCCTAGTAATCGTCTGAAGTCTTGGACAGGCAATGAGCTATGGACAAGTGCTGTTTCGGTAGAAAAGGACCATTGTAAAAAATGAAATAAATAGGAAAGAGTTATAGCTGTTATAATTACAGTATATTGGTGTGTTCAGAAAAAGATACTGATGTAGATATATAGAAGCATGCCTCCACCAGGGATCAAACAAACGACCATATCCTCTACATATGAACAACTTTCCAATAAATAATGTATCCTCTCACAAGCACCTTGGTGTGTACTATTCTGGAGATGGTCGTTGGCTAGATCAAGTTAATTATATCATTGTCAAAGCCTCCTTTAAAATTAATATAATGAGATCTTTGAAATTCCAATTAGATAGACAAACTTTGCAAACTATATAATTTCTCTTTTATAAGACCACTTCTCGAAAATGGTGATATAGTATGGGGAAATATTCCAAAATAACCGGAAAAAACCCTTGAAAACCTCAATGTTGAAGCTGCTCGGATAGTAATTGGCGCGACAAAACTAACAAGTATTGACAAATTGTTCAATGAAGCAAGATGGACGAGATTATTTGATTATTAGACAAAAATCGAAAAATTCTTCAATTTCATAGAATGTTTTACCAATATACGCCTCAATATTTGTATAATCTTGTTCCTCACACAGTTTCGGAGGGACATAGATATGATACAAGGAACTCAGACCATACATGTGTCACTCCAATTAAACTACCATCTGATGTTAGATCAAATTCGTCTGTTTCTGCTATAAAATCATACCTTGATAAACAGTTAGGTAGAAAAGTACCAATCCACTACACTTTTGGAACCCGTAAGGGTCAAATATACCATGCTCGTCTACGAATGGAATGCAGTTCCTTAAACAGTCGGTTATTTGGTAAAAATATTGTTCAATCTCCGCTATGTGTATGCGGTCAAGTTGAAAACACTGCTCACTTTCTTTTAGAATGTACCAGATATGATGACATAAGAAGACAGTATTTATATTCTTTGCCTTATAATATTACCACAGATATTCTACTGTTTGGGAACATGACATTGCCATTACAAGAAAATAAGGTTATCTTCCTAGCTGTCCAAGATTATATATTAAAAACAAACAGGTTTTCCTATTGATTTAATATTTCATAAATATGTATGTGCTTAAAGCCGAATTGTACGTATTTAAGAACAAGTAAAACCCATTAACAACCAAAACCCTTCACCATTAATTATATCCTTTTCTTTCTCCTTGTTTAAGCTATTGTCACTGATTGTATTATTGTATGTATTTTTCATTGGAGACAATATGCTGTCCATCCTGAATATATTTTGCAGATTATGATAAGGTGATAGATTTACATAAGTGTCTAAGACACTTGTTTCTAGTTCCTATTTTGTGTTTTGTTACAAAATGTTATATATATATATTTATATATTGCATATATATGTATATAATTGAAATACTTGAATAAAAGAAAGTTTAAACTAAACAAACGACCCAGTGGTAGAGGGCTAGTGATTGTAGATGGTCAGACGCCTTGACCACTCGACCCAGTGGTGGAGGGTTAGTGATCCTAGATTGTCAGACGCTGACTCAAAACTGCCATCTTAAGGAACTTGGCAAATGTCCTAACCACTGCGCCACCAAACCATCCTTTCAAATCAAGGGTACCAAGGTTTTACCTTGCTCATTGTATGGAGTCAATGCATAAATCCTTAACATATATCTTTTACCTTTTATTAATAATAGCCACATACATACCAAAAGATAGTTATTTGTCAGAATGATATCTCTACATCTACTTATGATGAGCCTTTTCGAGGTCTTTTAGCTATTAGATTTTTCTGGCACTTATCTATAAAACTGATGGTATCTATGGATTTATTAAAACTTCTTTGATTCTGGTAAATGACATTCAACATCTAGAGCAAACTGACAGTCATTGTTGACTAAATGACCTGAGCTGTTTATAGGACGTTAAACAAAATAAAACCAAACCAAACCAATCTTTCTCTTCCAGAATTAATCACAAACAGCATGAGGTAGCTGGAAGTCTAATTTTGAGTCATATTCAAAAAGTTTACTTAGAATAGAGATGTTTTTTTTCAAATTTCCTTTGAAAATAATTACTTAAAGACAGTTGAATGGGGACAAGCAACATTCTCCCCAGGAAATGAAACTTTAGTGACTGGATCACTGAGGCCTCAGGACCAACACAACCTGCCTGCCCTTATAGCTGAGACTATACATCTTGGTGGACAGGTGTCTTAATACTCATCAAGAATACAGTCAATTAATATGGAAAAGAAACCCAGAAAAAATCTTACGAACCATTAGGAGATGAAATTGTATCAGTGTAATGTCTTTGGTGTGTGTCTGCCCGTTCTACCTCGGTACAGGGGATGTTTCCCTCTGTGAGATGTAAGAACTCATGCTGCTAACCTGATGTCATTTGGATGTTCATAACTCCCATTTCTAACTAATGGAGTTACAGCTACTCCGATAAGATCTCAATAAACCACCTTATATTTGGTGGGGATTTGTGTTTTTTGTGTGCTAAATCGTAAGATTTGAAACAGCTGGAATTTGGATAAAACTGCCTGACTATCTTTCCACATAGTAAAAGAATATTTGATTTTTTGAAACAAAAAATGCATTAATATTGTTTTGCATTATATTTTAATACTAACATAGGTAATAATCACAGTAAATATATCTTTAGTAGATTCCCCTTAAAATTTATAGAGCACATGCAAAATATTTAACACGATGAAGTACATGTATCTTTACCAGTATGAGAAACTGTCTGTGAAGAAGGGCTCTGATTGGGCTGGCTATAACCATCAGAAAGCTTTATGGAATTTCCCCGAGTGGGTAGCTCTATTTTATAAGGCTGAAATGATGAGTCTGGTTTATTTTTGTCAGGTTTACTATACAGCACACAAAAATGTTCAGCTAATTTGTTTGCTTAATTTATGTAACAAGTGTTCCAGTTATGTGGTTTTGATAACGTCGGATAACACCAGACTAGTTGGAGAGATGGTTATGGTTCATGAATTTAATCTGACACTTAAACATTTTTACCGTATGACTATTCTCTATGTTAAAATAAAGCAAAATTGATTTCCCATCATCACATGGAGCTGTATTACAAATTATAGGTATCCATTTCTTTTGAACTTTATTATTGGCATAATCTTACATAAAATCTGGGTATAAATCTCGAGTTAGCTTTATTACAAAGCCTACATATCACCAGGGTTTTTATAGTCTCACAAACCTATACACAGATCATATTAATGCAAAATAAAAACTAACAAATGCTTCATTTAAAATCTTATTGACAGAGAATGTTTGTAATTGTACAGGTAATATACATTTTATTTGTGATGGTAATATTTCTGTTAATAAAAAAAGTAAAATATTACATAAGTAATAGAAATGTATTAATTATATGATTTACAATGTAATAGATGTTTTATCACAATGTGATAAAATCCCTGCGAACAAGTTCCTACAATATTCCTTCACTGAATGTTTGCATTAGATACTGACTTTTCTTTTATTTGATGTGTTTTCAGAAAGGACAGCCATCTTGCTCACCTCGACTTGATATGGCCAATTGTACAGGTATGTAATCATACATGGAGGTATTTCTAGATACACTGAATACAGCCCTGTGTTGCATTTAGGGGATAGTACGTTGTTTTGAGTGGCTATAACGTACTATCCCCATTCTAACACACCTTAACAAATATACTACGCTAATATGTTTAGAAACATTGTATTTCCTTGGACAAAAGTATGTAGTAAAATACTTTGTGACCTGAATTGGCGATGTGTCATTCTGCAGCGGACTGACCAATCGGAAAGAAGCTTACAAATGTCGGTCATTTGCCCCGCCCATACTGGCGAGAGCTCGATCTGTATGTTGACGAGGCGGAATATTTGGATTGTTCGTGAACGTTCTGTTACCAAAGTTTATAAGACACATTTGGATTAATATTGACCAAGTTCTTACATTTCCATGTCAGTATGCATACCAATCTGTGCTTATCGACAAAATCGGTAGATTTGTGAAGAGTTTTGTGTAAATGCATACGACACATGTGAAATGTTTCATTTGATTTCGGATCTAAATAGATGCCTTCACACGGATGGAACGAACGTTTCAGTAATAAATGGAGGTAAGAACAAGGAATGTGTACTTTTTACTTTTTAATTCATTCAACAAATGCATTTCATCAGTCGTTTCTGTTCTGTTGCCTACTAGTCTTATCAGCGGCATTTCGCTAAGAGGCGAACTTGACGCCATCTTGTTTTTGTTAGAAACGGGGTGTGGCTTAAGTGCGATAGGAGGAGCTTAACACGATTGATCATGATTATATCCCAGATTAGAACATGGTCCGTATCCAATCAAAACACGTGTTGCAAATGAATCGTGTTAGAATATACAATTATGGACTTAAGAAGAGGTCTCTTAATGATAAACAGACCTTTCTGAGCAATATTCATGGAGGTTGAAGTCAGAGCATTGCTCAGACCATGATGTAAATGATTGATATTTCTGTAGGTCAAAGCATTGCTCCGAACAAAACTTTAATCATTGATCAAATGAAATTGAGGTCCACAACTGTGTTTTTATATATCATATGTCACCATAGGATGGTATACAAACATGTCACATAATGTCACTCCCCGATCAGAGGTGAGAGCCAGCCCTATATATAACTATGTTTGTTACAGCCCCCTGTACAGACTCCCCCTGTAAGAACCAGGGATCCTGTGTGGATGTGGGGATGGATGGCTACCACTGTGATTGTATGGCCCCCTTTGATGGCCCCACATGTGAGGTGCGACAGAACCCCTGTGTGTGGCCCCTGGAGATGGGTTGCTGTGATGGTAACAACACTGTGATCCGATACTTCTATGACAGATTCACTGAGGATTGTCTCCCTTTTAACTACTCAGGTATAGTTGTGTAGTTATTCTCAAAGTTTGTGATTCATTGGTCAAATTTTGTCCAAACACTTTCACAATGTAAATCAAGTAAATAAAAATATTCAAACAAATATTCATGATACTTTCTCTGTTTACTAGTACACAACAACAAAATAACACATGGCACAATCTAAAGACATCTGAATCCGTATGTACTAGTATATTTAAAGCTGTTCAATTGCAATGAATAGGAGAGACAACACTATGTAAGGCCTTATAATGATTTTAAAATTAAATGACCAGGATGTGGTGGAAACGTCAACAATTATGAGACAATAGAACAATGCCGAAGTGTGGCCATGACGGGTGCCTGCTGCTTCAGGAGATTCAAGACAGACGTTGACGCACTTATAGAAGGAGAACAAGGGGAGGAGTCAAAGTGTGAGGTACATAGCAACAACAGACATGTTACCATGACAACCCCTTTTATATATATATACAGTGAAATGTATAAAAATTATAGAACAACAAATTACCCCAGTACAATTGTGACCACTATATTAAAATGCAGCAGGCCATCAAAAATGATCAGTTTAACTTATACTACCACAATGTCCACAACAGTGGCAATGTATTGAGACCCAAGCAACGCCGATGAATAACATGTACGTATTATTAGTGATGTGTAAATTTATTTAAGATTTGACTGGAATATTCACCACAACAAATAACACAATTCTCTCACATTAACTATGATAAGATTTCTACTACTAGTTTTGTATGGTCTGTAGATCCTGAGTATTGGTGATTGTCGAAGTCTCCATGGTGACGAGAGACTGGGTTACCAGCTGGAGGTAACAGCCTTCGCCCCAGGCCAGCTGTGCGAGGAGGTTAACTGTCTGATGCCCTCTGACAAGTGTATGTATGATGGCCAGACATACTCACCCGGAGACAAGATCCCTCAGGGCTGTCAGGACTGTATGTGTGAGGCTGATGGCCAATGGACGTGCAGGTAACTAAGGGAGGAGTTTAGTAACTAAGGATAGGGGTTATGCAACTAGTGTAGCAGTCAGGTAACTAGGGTAGAGGTTGATGACCAATGTACATGCAGGTAACTAGGGTAGAGGTTGATGACCAATGGACATGCAGGTAGCTAGGGTAGAGGTTGATGACCAATGGACATGCAGGTACAGTTGTGGGATCGCACAACGTTACACGATGTGCGGTGTGCGCACGATGTGTGCACGGTGTGTGAACGGCGTGTGCACGATGGGCGCACATATCTGCGCACGATGGACGGACGTTGTGCGATAACAATCGTGGTTGGTGAAAATTGAGGAATGCCTCAACAATATATACGGTTTCATGTTTAAACATATAAACTTGATGTTTTCGTATGTTTCTGTCTATACATTCTTATATTTACACATTGTATTTTCTGTGTTTTTAAACAAACTTAATCGACACATGTAAAATTACAACACAATCCCACTTTGTACATATACCTGGACCGTAGTTTCCCCCCCGCCTGGGGCACTTACGTAACTCGTCGGGTAGGCCGGGGTGTGAAAATCCAGGTGAATGGGAGCTATAGGCAAACGAATGCAAATAACAAATACTATTCATTACGGTCAAACTTATCAACTCTGTGTGTCAGGTACTGGTCAGGTAAAACTCCGGACACTCATCAAATTGTTATTTACCTGTTCTGTTACCTTGGAGTCAAACCCATTCTTGACAGCCTAACGGTCGCTGTGCATGTAATACTGTGTACAATGTAACATACATTGTGAAATCAGAGACGTATATAATAATGTATTATACCTCTCTGGTGAAATTGTATAATCTTGATTATTGTGATGAGAAATTACAGATATATACACAGTGTACATTATCGCACACAAGCCTTCCGTATTTTTGTCATTCCGTAATTTTGATCTACAAATGATACCAAATCGCACAGTTGTGCGGAGAGAAGCGCACAACGGGGCGAACGATTGCTAAATCGCACAGTTGTGCGCACCATGTGTGGACGATGTGCGGACGGTGTGTGAACGATGTATGCACGGTGTGCGCACGCTATTTTTGGTGCCTTGTGCGGTACCACAACTGAAGCTAGGGTAGAGGTTGATGACCATTGCAGGACCTGGGTAAATAAGGATGGAGTGTGAATAACTAAGAGCATGGACCAGGTAGGCTGAGCGGAGAGGATCATGTAACTAGGGCAGGTGTCAGTAAGATAGGGTTAAGAAAACCATTGATAGGACTAAGGCAGATAGGAGAAATGTAACAAGCATATATAGTCGCGTATTGGTGAGGATTTTGAAATATTTGTAACTTAGAGTGCTCTCCCTTCAGGGACTGTTTCACTTGTTTCCTGTATAAAATAGCACCCTTATCATTACTTTGTCTCTACCTGTGTGTTACAGTTGTAAGGTGGTATCAGAGAGGAAGGAAATCCGTGACATGACGCGAGAAGAGCTTGTCAAGTTTTATTCGGCTATCCAGCAGCTGCGCCTCACTGGCCCTGGCAATGAATGGGAGAAACTACGGGATTTGTATATGACCCACAGCATGCAGGCCAATGGAGGCCACTTTTACCTCCCCTGGCACCGCATCTTCCTACGACGACTGGAACAAAAACTACAGAGAATTGACTGCTCCATCACATTACCATACTTTGACTTCACTACAGATGCTGGCAGGTTTGCTGATGCCATCATTTGGCAGCCAAACTACTTTGGTGGTAATGGAGAGGTAGACAGCTGCGTGCCTGACCATTCGTTTGGTCAGCCAGGGTCATGGCGTCCTTGCATCATGAGAAAGTTTGATATGTCTGTCCCAATTCCTTCATTGGCAGATTTGTCAATTGCAATCAGCAGCGAGAACTTCCTAGGCATGAGCATGTTCCTCGAGACCTTCCTCAGTTACGTCCATCGCTATATTGGCGGAGACATGCTCACCACTGGGGCCCCCTATGATCCAATCTTCTATTCCGTCCATGCATTTGTAGATATGCTGTACTGGCAATGGCAGCAGAAAGGTAACAACAAGAACATGTTCCCTGGAGGCTACGGAAACATTCCAATGGTGCCCTTCAACATTCCAGCCCGTAGTGTCCTTGACCTTGAAGCTGAAGTGTGTGTGACCTATGCTTTACCCTCTAAAGGTAATCCCTGTAACGTAACAATGAATCCCGGCCCTGAACTCGGTAGACAACCTGATAGAGGAGACATACCGGCCGTTACAGTTGACCTAAATTTGCCAGGCTATGAAGCAGGATTTGATCGTCGAGGCTTCAGTCAAGATGGGTACGGCAAAGACGGTGAGTGAATTTTGACTTTTGCTTCTAATTTTAACCTTTCAGTTTTTGTAGGCAAGTTTATTGTCAGGCTTAAATTGATATAGATAGACTATATATTGCTCAGTAACTCTATCTTTTCTGTGTACTGCAGGTTTCAACAGGGATAACTATGACAGAGAAGGTTTTAATCGTTGTGGTTATAACAGATTTGGTGTGAATCGTGAAGGTTATACCAAATATGGTTATGATGTGGAGGGCTTCAATCGCAATAATGAAGAAGACACAACAGGACATTACCATACCAATGGATACAACGACTTCTGTTTGAACCGAAGAGGTATGATTTAAATGCTCAGAAATGTTTCAAATTGTAGAACTGATGCTAGAAGGTGTTTACTGGAGCTTTCTTGTTGTTGATTGACACTGTTTGCTCCATCCTCTTAAAAGTTATTGTATTGTTACGGTATTCAACATTATTTTATACTGTTTACAGCATTACTTGTGTACTAAAAATGATTGTTTTATAATTGTTTTTGCCAGGTTTGACGAGAGACGGTTACGACAAGCATGGGTTTACAGTAGGAGGAATTGATGCCAATGAGTGTTCCTACTACTACAAAGGTCCCTTCGCCACAGCCCAGAGCCTCAAGATCTGGGACATCCTTTCCCTGCAAGGCCAGGGATTTCTGAAGACCTTCCCCCGCATGTGTCCCCCACTGGACCCCGTCCCTATTAGTTGGGCCGAGCAGTTCTGGATCACACAGATCAAGGATGTGTCTGGTAGGCAAAAGGACTTTCAACTATCATCAACTCTATTAATTGGTATAAATCGGAAAGTAATTTGTGCCAGGAAATTTTTGTCGCAGTTAACATTTCACCGTGTTTGCCCTCTGTACTAATGGCAAATTTTTCAGGATTAGTATACAACGTTATTTTCTGGATTGACATTTGAGAACAGCTGCAAATTTAGGTCTAGTTATTCAGAATAATTATTTCTTTCTCAATGAAATTATTGTTAAGTTACTTTGGTAATGACCTCCTTTGTTACAGCCCTTGCGCCCAGTCCCATCCCTAACACAGAACGGACTCTGTCAGCCACAGACGCACGTTTCTGCTTCGACACACAATCCTTCCTGACACCGTGTACCTGTGAGACAACTGTAGCCAGCTGTGTGACCAACCCCTGTCTAATGGCCTCCTGTCCCTCCTGGCCAGAGGCTACCTGTCGCATCAACTTCTGCACAGAGTGTCGAGATGTTTGGTTCTACGATGACCAGATTGTTGACTGTCACGGAGAGAGAGGTACATTTATGTCTGTCATGCTAAAACATCTTCTGTATCTTAACCATCTATATACCAGATATTCTATTCACATATTTCTTAAAAGATAATTTGATATAACTAAAATTATTTTCAGACCTTCTTATGATGTGATGATACTCTGTTACAGATTTCTGTGAGCCGAACCCATGTCAGAATGGCGGGAGTTGTGTCCCCTCTATTTGGCCGACAGAGCCACAGCTGATCACCTGTACCTGTCCACCTGGCTGGGACGGACACCTGTGTCAGTTTCCAGCCCTAGATGTCTGTAGTCTCCCCATCAACACTGGTGAGTGGTGTTCACATGCTGACATACCTGTTCTCCTGACTGGTATGAACGTTTGTGGCAAATCTCTGTAGTGTTCTGGGCTGGAGTTTTGAAAGTAATTCATGTCAATGTGCACACCTCAATAACATTATTCTCATGTTTTTCTCACTATGTCAGTAAAGGGGAATGAAAATGACAATAAAGTTCAGTAGGGAGACTTGACAAGACAATGGTAACGTGGAATTAACGTTTCAGGATCCCTATGTGGACAGGAGTCACGGTGGTACTATAATCCCAAGTCCCGGGCCTGTGAGGAGTTTGTGTACATGGGCTGTGGGGGAAACGCTAACAACTTCCCAACCCTAGAGGCCTGTCGGGGACGCTGCTCCATTGGTGCATGCTGTCACAGACTACCCAATTTCAAAAATAGGAACATTGGATACGGCATTCAGGGCTATGACAGGTAGGTTATAAGGAAGAACTTCTTTATTTTTAAGGTGTTTTGCTTAAAAAAGAAACAAGACGTTGACATGACATTTTTCAACTGATATAACTGATTATGTCTGTTCTAATTTGAGATCAATAAGTAAGTATGATACAGCTTGTGTTGGGTATTAACTATTTTAATTTTGACCTCAGCATTAATTTCACCATTGTAAGGTTGGAATGTTGAGGGTATTAACAAGGTGAACTTTTATTATTTCCAGTCACTTTTTTGGAAATGCTTATTTCAATCCTGTTCAAAAGGAGTATTTCATAAAAATCACATGTTGCGATGCTTTTTATAGAACTATAGTTGTCCCAAATTTGAATTTTTGAATATAAAAATTAAAAAAAGGAAAACAGAAAAAAGGCAAGGGTCAAACTCAGGGCTTTTCATTGCAAAGCCTACGGTTTTACCAAGGTTGCCATTCAGGTAATATAAATGCCTAGTATCAAAAAGGAAGTCCAATTTATAGGCAGCAAAGCCTATGAAAAAACAAGGGACATTGAAAGATACATAACTTGACACGGAAAGTTACTCTAAGCTGGAAAAAATCCTTTTGGTTGCTTCATGTTCTATAAGGAAGGGAGATTACTCAAAAGTCTCCTTGGTGATTACAACTGTTAAAATGTACCTTTACCTTGAACTTTATATATGTCTTGTAATGAAGGTATGGCTTCAACATCAAGGGGTTCAACAGACGAGGGGAACCTAGGACTCGCAACAATTCATTCTACAATGGCAATGACCTCTACAACTCCAAAGGCTATGACTGGCAGGGTATGTGGTGTAAGGCACATAGGAGATTGTCTAACAGTGATGTAGAATTTGTCTAGTGGATAAACTCCCATGGATTTTACGATCACAAAAAGTTGTTTTCTCTTAATCTCTTTATTATCTAATCATTAATCAGAAGTAAATCAAGATAATGTCATCTTGTTGAATTTTCATGATCGTGGTAACTACGGTAAAATCTTCAACCATATATGACCTATTTGTATAATCCGATTCCCATTCATTCAGGTTTTGACCATTTCGGCTACAACAAGGAAGGGTTTGATCGCTTTGGTTATGACAGAAACGGTTTAGATCAGGAAGGATTCAACCTGCTGGGTTACAGTGATATAGGAGACTATGACGGCAACATTGACTACAACGAGGAGGGATATGACAGTGAGGGCTATGACAGGTAGGCAGTGTACAGTAGATCATATACACCAGTTCTTATACCCCCACCGTTTTATGGTGGACATACAGAGATACGGTTCTATGCAGGCCTTTACTCCTGTTGTATGGTGTCCTGTTGAGCTGCATTTAGCTCCATCCTAATTTGTCTATTCCTTACCCAGTGCCATTATATATAAATACAGACTTTATTTATTATACAATAATTATTAAACAAGTTATTGCAACTTATATTAATCAATATTGTTGGCCCGGATGTTAGTGCACGGGGGGGGTCTGAATGTGGGAGGACACCCTAGTACCTGGAGAAAACCAATGTGGTCGGGTGGGTGATCCCTACCTTTTCATGTCTGGTTGGGTAATTGATTCTTGGCTGCCTTGCTGAAAGGTGAGTTTGTTATCAATTGCACCACCCGACCACCTAGTGCCATTGGTCTTCATTTCTTCTCTGATTTTCATCAAATTTTCCATCATGGTTAAGTATGAGGATACATTGTTTTCACTTTGACTATATATAAAAATACGAGGAGATGAAATCGGGGCGGCAATCCTGGCAGTCTGCAATGTTCAATGGATCGGTTTGTATGAGAAATACTATGATCCTGTATTGAAATGTCACAATAACATATACTGTTATAGACTTTGTAAAAATGTGTATTTGTATTCTTAAACCTTATTTGTTGCAGGGCTGGTATGAACTGTCAGGGACACAGTCGACGAGGCTTGAACTCACAAGGAGTCACTGTGGCGTACCTCTACAGCTGTAGATCAGCTTCCCTGGACCAATGTCAGAATCTGGAAAAAGTTAAAGGTCAGGAAGTCATAAAGTTTGTACCAGGCCAGAGATGTGAAACCACGCAGTGTGAAAAATCATGTGGATGTAGCCATGGCAACATGACCTATGGTTTCGGCGAGAAGTTTCGGCGTGGTTGCCAGACATGCACATGTTTGCCAAGTGGATCTGTTATTTGCGACTGTGTCAATGTGCGCCAGAGGAAGGAGATTCGTGATATGACACGAGAAGAGATGGAAAAATTCCAGGCAGCCATTAAACATCTAGCCATGGAGACTGGTCATCCTTCACGCTGGTTCTCGCTTGCGAGGATGTACGCAGATCACCGACCACAGGCCGTGGGAGGGGAGCACTTCCTGCCCTGGCTTCGCTATTTCTTACAGTTTGTGGAGCAGGAGCTACAGGAGATTGATTGCAGTCTCACAATCCCCTACTTTGATTGGACAGTGGATGTTGGCGACATGAGGAAGAGCATTATCTGGGCAGCCAATATGTTTGGGGGTAACGGTGAGACGTTGGAAGGTTGTGTACGCAATCACCCTTTTAAGGACTACCACCCACCCTTCTGGGCCCCATGTCTGCGGAGACAATTCAACACCAAAATCAGTCTGCCTGATGCTGTGGATGTAGAGCTACTGATGCGTCGACAACGTTATGAGAGCTTTCGCCTGCAATTAGAGGTAATGTCCAACCAGTTCCAGGCCTGGGTTGGTGGTCACATGCAGACAGAGCTTGCACCTTACGATCCACTGTTTTTCTCTCACATGGCATTTATAGACAGGCTTTGGTCTGAGTGGCAGAAACGTGGTGGTAATGGTTACTTTAACTACCCACAGAAACTGCGCTATATTTCTATGGTACCATTTGATGTCACACCTGATGATGTGATGGCTTCAGAAGGACAGATGTGTGTGGCTTATCTCCCCCTGTCAGAAGGGGCTTTGTGTAACACATCTGTGCCTCTCTTTGGCTATGACAGTGAGGGGTATGATCGCCATGGATACGACAGAGAGGGGTATGACAGGGATGGATTCAACAAACGAGCAATGGACCGTGGTGGTAACCCAGATATGCGTGGAATATTTAGTACCCTAGGACTAGATCGTCATGGGTACAAGAGGAATGGATATGATGCAATTGATTTTGACCGGTATGGTTTTTACTACGATATGTACAATTTGGATGGGGTAGACAGTGCTGGCTATGATAGGGATGGATATGACAGGTATGGATTTAACCGTAATGGAATGACACCCTATGGTTTCCTTGGTAATGGGACCTGGACACAGGGAGAACGTTTGGACCTGTTTGACCGTTTTGGGTACAATAGATACGGCTACAGTAGTAATGGTTTGGACAGAAATGGTTATGATGTATTTGGCTTTGACTCTGTGGGTTTTGATAAACGAATGTGTAACAACTTCTATCTTGGTCCTGCATATGTGATCATCAAACGCTGGTCAGATGTGGAGCTGGGGAAGCTGGATGACTTATCCCTACAAATTATTACACGGATCTGTCCTGTAGTGACTATGCTGCCAAGCTGGGTCTACTCGTCCAGCTGGTTCGTCCGGGGTAACCAGGTGGCTCAGATTGAGGCTATACAAAACAGGCAGCAGACAGACTACACACCAAGAACCTCCAGTGTCCTGGAGAACAAGCTCTGGCTACCAGTCCCTTCGGACCACAGGTAAGATTTAACTTTTTGTATAGGTCACAGTCATAGTGGTCAAATGTGTTAAAATATTCATACGACTTTTTATGAACCAATAGATAGGAAAATGTTTGGTCTGTAGTTAGCTTTGGTAATTGATTGACCAATTAATAGCCTTGCCCAATATTGATGCAGATGTGTCAAAAACCTCTAGTAATTTCTAAAGAACTACAATACCTGAAATAAAGATATTTTTCTGGAGCTAGCAGGTGTGAAGGACTGTAAAACATCCTAGTTGTATATGACTGTTGTGGCCTGACATGATTATCTCATATAAACAAATCTCCTTTAAATATAGTTTGCCAACACCAAAGATGAGAATTACAGGCCCCATCATCCTTTGATTTTTTTTAGTTCTATTTTAAATTATTTAGGTATTTAAATGCTTATTTGTTGTAATGCTTATTTAGAAAAATAGACCAATAAATCAAATATGCAATTACCTTACTCTCTGAATATTAGATAAATATAAATTTTATCTAAAATATTGAAGCAACTCATACTTTTCATCACCTTAAAAAAAATAGCTTGTTATTTAAGAATAGCTTGTTATTTCAATTACAGTAATTGAAGTACCTAGAAATTTTCGCTGCGATTTGATTTTCGCTTTTTTCGCTCGCTGCATTAAGAGTGAATTTATTATGACAGAGAGTATTAGTACACAGTTTACCCTATATAATATTTACATGTGAATGGCGACATTTATACTGGGCAGATAGAGCTTTTAACATTGCAGGGCAAATATTTGACTGGACGATACTTTCCTGGCATACAGTATATATATTTCCTTTGTCTCTATGGGACCTTCACAGTCTTTATCCCTTAAAGTTTGTCAGACAGAATATGTATATTAAAATTGTTTTAGTGAAATTCAAATGTAATTGAAATGCTCTAAGCCTCTTACTGTAAGTGTCATCCATTAATACAATGGGAGTTGCTTCCCTTTTACCAGAAAGATAATAATATTATCAAAGGCTTGTAAAGGAGAGGACTTGAATTGGTCGAGTCTAATCACCTGGACTTGTATAGTATCTATCTGTATATTTTTGTCAATAAAGTATGTTGAAATAAGATAGACTTTGAGGGTATAATGGTGTGTCCTTGTGTAGATAAGATGTGACTTATATGTACAGAAAGTGTATTTAAGATTTCAAGAGGACTTATGTTCTTTGGCAGGACAGGATGTGAGTGATCCATGAAGTATTATAAGCTGCATGCTCTTTAATAATAAAAATAGCCTTATTTGTTCTTGTTAACATATTGAGCATTAAAGCTCGTGTTTCATATGGTCAAGATACGATGTATGATAAAATGTACAATTTTTACAGCTTTAAGAGATCAGGGATAAGTACAGGATCTGGGAGAAGATCATAAATCATTACACATGAAATTGATTTGCAGATCTCTTAAATTCTAAAAGTTAGGAAAGGTTTCTCATATGACTGGGTAAAAGATTCAAAAATCAGAATTCAGTATGATTCTGCCTGCTGCTTTTGCAGGCATTCTAGTTTGATGATATTACTTTTTGTCCACAGGCTGTGTTTTGTGACTAACTACTACAACACCTGTCCGTTTGGACAATTGCCAGTGTCTTGTCCGGACACGTGCGGGGACAGACAGTGTCCAGGTAAGGTGGTAATAGGAAGGAAGTAGAGAAAACAATGTGTTCCAATAGGGATCAAAACCCCCAGACTCTGCAGTAATACACTCTTACCTCTGAACTAAAAGGAAATTTCCACTAGCACCAGATAGTTAAATGACTTGGACACTATGTAAAATGAATATCATTTTCACATCTTTTCTGGAACTAAATGATGGATAAAAACTGTATTTGGAGCATTCTTCAATGGTTTAAGTTACAAAATTGTAACAGTTGAAGGACTGCCTCCTGTCTGAGGGTCGGGGCAAAAAAGTATTTTAACTTGGCCAAATTTTTAACTTGGACCATATATGCCATTGCTGAATATATAGAGACAAATGCTTTCAGGATAGCTCTGTGGTCCGGCCCCACCCTTGGAGATTTAGTTTGTGTGTCATAACTTTGAAAGAAACAAATGCTGGGTATAAAGAGTTAAACACAATCATGATATTAGAATTGAACCTAAGGTCTGGCCCGACCTCTAGCGACTTACTTCCTTGGTCATAACCTTGAAATGGTTGAGATCCACATTCCATAATCACATGTACCATTGCTGGGCATAAAGATACAAACACAATCAGAAATTAGATATTAGAGTTCACACCCTACCCCTTGGGACTTAAATCCTGGGCAATAAATTTGAAACTGTTTAGATCTCCATCCCATAGCCATATATACCATAGCTGGGAATAAAGATACCAACACAATCATGATATTAGAATTAACTGTGGGGTCTGGCTCCATCCCTAAGGACTTTACTCATTACTTTGAAACAGTTCAGATCCTCATCCCATAACCTTGTATGTAATTGATGGACATAAAGAAATAAACAGTCATGATATTTTACACTGGGTTCTCGCCCGACCCCTTGGGACCCACATAATAAGTCTGAAACCGTTGAGATCTCTATCCCATAGTCATATATATACCATGATCGTTCTAATCAGACTTGTCTGGGGCCCATCACCCACAGGAGGTGTGCAGTGCACTGGAGTTAGGTCACTGTGACCTTCACCTCATGGTCAAAGGTCAAATAAGTGCACATTTTCAGTAAATTCTTGACCGGCCTGTAAATTTCAAAATGTTAAAGATATCTTAATCAAACTTTAAGTATACCTGCATCACCCACAGAAGGTGTGCAGAGCACTGGAACTAGGTCTCGTGCCCCACTGTATACAGAGTTATGGCCCTTTGTTTAATTTTAATACCAAAGTTTGTCCATAGCATAAGTTCTATGTTATTTCACCTACGTTGACCATACTTACCATATTGATGTATCTTGAGTTAATGGAATTTCTCACACTGAAAACAGATTGTATGCCCCACTATGTACAGAGTTATGGGCCTTTGTTTAACTTTAATACCGAAGTTTGTCCACGGCATAACTTCCATGTTATTAGGGCCCCACATCGAAGATGCGGTTGCCCTGTACTAAATCATCCGTCTGTCCGTCACAATCAAACAAGGTATCAACTAACCAAAGATCATGGTCACTTGGTCAAAGGTCAAGGTCTAATTTTGTATCTTTTCCCTGGTGAACATTTCGTTTTGACACTTTGAAGCAATGTTGGTCAGAATTAAACAAGGAGTCAATTGACCAAATGTCAAGGTCACTGGGTCAAAGGTCAAAGTCAAATTTTATATCTTTTCATTGATGAAAATTTTGTTATGACATTATGAAGCAAAGTTGGTTGGAATTTGCCAAGGAGTCAACTGACTTAGGGTCAAGGTCACATGGTCAATTTCAAGGTCAGATATTTTTTTTTACTGATGAACACTTTTAGCTCACCTGGCGCGAAGGGTGATGATATTTGGCCAGAAGCAAACTAGGATGAAGGGCTACGAAGTTTGTTCAAATAAATGACCTTCACCTATTCTCAAGGTCACAGGAGTCAAATATGTTAAAAACTTTAAACAACTTCTGAATAACCAAAATGCCCAGAGTGATGATTTTTGGCTAGTAGCATGCTGGGGGGATGAAGGGCTACCAAGTTTGTTCAAATGAATGACCTTCGTCCATTTTCAAGGTCAAAGGAGTCAATTGTCTTATAAAAACTTTATACAACTTCTTCTGAATAACTAAAAGGCCTAGGCTAATTATATTTGGCCAGTAACATGCTAGAATGAAGGGCTACCAAGTTTGTTCAACTGAATGACCTTCGTTCATTTTCAAGGTCACAGGGGTCAATTGTCTTAAAAAATCTTTATACAACTTCTTCTGAATAACTAAGAGGCCTAGGCTAATTATATTTGGCCAGTAACATGCTAGAATGAAGGGCTACCAAGTTTGTTTAAATGAATGACCTTCATCTATTTTCAAGGTCACAGGGGTCAAATATGTTAAAAACCTTTAAACAACTTCTTCTCAATAACAAAAAGGCCTAGGATGATGCTATTTGGCCAGTAGCATGCTGTGATGAAGGGCTACCAAGTTTGTTCGAATGAATGACCTTGACTTATATTCAAGGTCACAGGGGTCAAATATGTTTAAAACCTTCAAACAACTCCTGAATAACCAAGAGGCTTAGGATAATGATATTTGGCAAGTAGCATGCTGGGATGAAGGTATACCAAGTTTGTTCAAATGAATGACCTTGACTGATATTCAAGGTCACAGGGGTCAAATATGTTAAAAACCTTTATAACAACTTCTTCTGAATAACTAAGAATCCTAGGATAATGATATTTGACCAGTAACATGCCAGAATGAAGGGCTACCAAGTTTGTTCAAATGAATGACCTTGACCTATATTCAAGGTCACAGGGGTCAAATATGTTTAAAACCTTCAAACAACTCCTGAATAACCAAGAGGCTTAGGATAATGATATTTGGCCAGTAGCATGCTGGGATGAAGGTATACAAACTTTGTTTAAATGAATGACCTTGACTTATATTCAAGGTCACAGGGGTCAAATATGTTTAAAACCTTTAAACAACTTCTGAATAACCAAGAGGCTTAGGATAATTATATTTGGCCAGCAGCATGCTGGGATGAAGGATTACCAACTTTGTTCAAATGAATGACCTTGACTGATATTCAAGGTCACAGGGGTCAAATATGTTAAAAACCTTCAAACAACTCCTGAATAGCCAAGAGGCTTAGGATAATTATATTTGGCCAGTAGCATGCTGGGATGAAGGTTTACCAACTTTGTTCAAATGAATGACCTTGACTGATATTCAAGGTCACAGGGGTCAAATATGTTAAAAACCTTTATAACAACTTCTTCTGAATAACTAAGAATCCTAGGATAATGATATTTGACCAGTAACATGCCAGAATGAAGGGCTACCAAGTTTGTTCAAATGAATGACCTTGCCTTATATTCAAGGTCACAGGGGTCAAATATGTTTAAAACCTTTAAACTTCTTCTGAATAACTAAGAGGCCTAGGTTTAAGGTATTTGGCCAGTAGCATGCTGGGATGAAGGGCTACCTAGTTTGTTCAAATGAATAACCTTGACTTATATTCAAGGTCACAGGGGACAAATATGTTAAAAACCTTTCAACAACTTTGGAATAACTAAGAGGCATAGGGTGATGATATTTGGCCATTAGCATGCTGTGATTAAGGGCTACCCAATTTGTTCAACTGAATGACCTTCGTTCATTTTCAAGGTCACAGGGGTCAATTGTCTTAAAAAATCTTTATACAACTTCTTCTGAATAACTAAGAAGCCTAGGATAATGATATTTGGCCAGTATCATGCCAGGATGAAGGGCTACCAAGTTTGTTCAAATGAATGACCTTAACCTATATTCAAGGTCACTGGGGTCAAATATGTTTAAAAAAGAATTACAACTTCTAAATAACCAAGAGGCCTAGGATAATGATATTTGGCCAGTATCATGCTGGGATAAAGGGCTATCAAGTTTGTTCAAATGAATGACCTTAACGTATATTCAAGGTCACAGGGGTCAAATATTTTTAAAACCTTTTAACGACTTCTTCTAAATTAGCCAAAAGCCAAGGGTGATGATATTTGGTCATTAACAGGCTGGGATAAAGGGCTACCAATTTTGTCAAAAAGAATGACCTTCACCCATATTCAAGGTCACAGTGGTCATTATATGTTTTAATCTTTAAATGACTTGTTCTGTATAACCAATAGGTCCAGGGTTATGATATTTTGCCAAAAGCATGCTGGGTTGGAAGACTTTAAACTCTGTTCAACCTAATGTCCTTGTTCGACATTCAAGGTCACAGGTGTCATATGTTTAAATCTTTTAATAGGTTCTTATGAATCAAACACTGATATTCTGCCTGTTGCTGTATTTTAGTCCACTTTTAAGATTACAAGTGTGAGATTAATACCAGATGAGAAGTTCAGGCCCATAGGGCCTCTTGTTTGTATGTTATTATGAAGCAAAGTTGTTCAGAACTTAACACGGAGTCAACTGACCAAAGGTCAAGGTTACAGGTTCCAAAGGTTCAAGGTCAAGGTCAAGTTTTGTATTTTTCACTCATGAACATTTTGTTATGATATTATGAAGCAAAGTTGGTCGAAATTGAAGATTGAGTCAACTGACCAAAGATCAGGGTCACTGGGTTAAAGGTCAAGGTCATTTGGGGGAGGTATTTAAGGTGAAATAAAACTAATCAAAGCTAACAAATGAGTAATTTGCACCAGTATTTACATTTCTGTAAGCCCAGCAAATATGGAAGTGGAAGGAAACAAGACTCACATCATAGTACATGTAAAATGGATATTTTGTTTGAAGTCCAAATGTTAAACGTCAAGCTCAGCTACATGGGCAGATTGCTTCTTGATGCTTATGGGGAATATATTGCCACAAGATGGGGCCCTTACTGACCTGTCAAGTGTTCTAGTTTCACCTACGTTGACCAAACTTGCTGAAGTTTTAATGTATCTTGGGAAGTAGGAGTGTCGAATTCTAAATTCGGGTCTCGTGCCCCACTATATAAAGCGATATGGGCTTTTGTTAATTTTTTATACCAGATTTTTCTATTGGTTATTTTTAAACCAGATTTTTCTATTGGCTAATAAGGGGAGACATATGTTTTTGTTCATAAAAACAAAATTCTTGTTTAATTGTTCAAAATATATTTTTCTTTACTGAAAATATAGATGAAATGTGTTCTTACAGTTAGTATCCTGTCTTTGATGTGCTTTACCTTTATCTGTAGATTTACTCACACTTGTGTTGTAGGTACCGTGGAGTTAGTATCTTGTCTTTGATGTGCTTTACCTGTATCTGTAGATTTACTCACACTTGTGTTGTAGGTATCGTGGATGCTGTGTGTAGGACAAATAATTGTGGCCACTGTCACCAGGAGTGGTATAATGGAGTCACAGGAAACATCATTGAGTGTAGTGGTGAGTTGTCTTCCCTGAAGGAACAGAAAGGTCTTGTAGTTACTCTTTGATTAAGTGTTACCCTCAGCTTCCACAAATGTCATTGGCTAATCAAAATTAAGTATTTTCTCGACAACATTTGTGACATATTTATTAAATTTCTTTTGGAATGAAATAAACAGCTGACACTTTGTACATTTTAGATATTTCTTTTTCTGAACACCAGTATTTCTTTGTGGCTTTTTTTACTTCCTTATGATTGCAGGTTGTGTGGATGAGAATGGAAAGGAACGCCCCGAGGGATCCACCTGGGCCCCTTCAGTATGCAGAGTTTGTACCTGTCAGGTAATGTTCTGTATGGTTGTATCTGTCATTTTGTTTTAATTTCATTTAGTTATTCCATCCTTTCCAGGCATTGTTAGCCCATCAACTTCAGATGTTGGGCTTTTCAAATCCAGTTGTTAGTATATATAATGAGAATGTTTCTCTCTCAAAATGTGTACAAAATTTCCCCTCGAGTCCTGGTTGTGCAACATTTCCTTCATTTGTAGAACAACATGGCTGTCAGGTTGCTATCTTGGATTGAAGAGTTAAATATTTCTATCGGGTTTTCTCAGAAGATACAGGACAGATCTTTCCTAAATTTCCCACACAGGTTGCCTTTGGGTCCTAAATGGGCAGCATCACTTTTTTTTGTGGATTTGAAGAACAATATATTCACCAGGTGTTGTCTTTAATTTCAGTATTGAAGTTTTTTTTCACTTTTTCCCAAAAGTACAGCATGGATATTTTACAACCTTTGTACATTAGTTCTCCTAGGGCCATAGATGTTTAAAATAATTTTGGTCCTTTGTATAGCATTAGGTCAGAACGTACTTTAAGGTCAAGGTTATAATGGTAAAAAATTGAAATCATAAAGTGATATTGTTCAGACTGATGTTAGGTGCCTCATAGGTGTAAAGGTCAAGGTCATATAATGATCGAAGATATGAAGGTCAAATTTCATATCATGATGGTAAACATTATATAATAATGTTATGAAGCAATGCTGTTAAGGTCATGCTACTTCTCCTTGGTATAAGGTCAAGGTCAGATGATAAAATTGAAAATTTCACGGTAAATATTGTGCTGCAACATTTTGAAGCAATATTGTACGGACCTGTCAACGCCATGGTCAAGGTACCATAGTCAAAAGGTCATAAGTCAGAAAGGTCAGGTTTTAAGCTAACTTTTCGATAAAAGGAACAGCTAAGATCCAGTATCGGCCTTCTTGCTGCAGCATTGTGAGTGCCGTCTTACTGGCTGTAACAGTTGTATTGTCACAGGGGAGGGCTGTCTTACTGGCTGTAACAGTTGTATTGTCACAGGGGGGGGCTGTCTTACTGGCTGTAACAGTTGTATTGTCACAGGGGGGGGCTGTCTTACTGGCTGTAACAGTTGTATTGTCACAGGGGAGTGGTGTCTTACTGGCTGTAACAGTTGTATTGTCACAGGGGGGGGCTGTCTTACTGGCTGTAACAGTTGTATTGTCACAGGGGCGTGCTGTCTTACTGGCTGTAACAGTTGTATTGTCACAGGGGCGTGCTGTCTTACTGGCTGTAACAGTTGTATTGTCACAGGGGAGTGCTGTCTTACTGGCTGTAACAGTTGTATTGTCACAGGGGATTGCTGTCTAACTAGGTGGAACAGTTGTATTGTCACAGGGGATTGCTGTCTTACTGGCTGTAACAGTAATGATGTCACAAACATAACTCCAGATTAATGATCTCATAATTCAAAGCTATCGCTGTTAGATTTCTATGTGGCAATACAGATCAAACATCAAATTCTGTGATGTATGCAGAAGTGTTATGATGTGAAATGTGGTGATATCTATAAATACCCAGTATATTATTAATTGCAGCAAGGCCTTCAGAACTGTGCTGAAACAATCTGTACTGAACCGACCTGTACACACCCTATACAGATACCTGGCCAATGCTGTAAATCTTGTGGTGGTGAGTCCCTCCTATATACACCCTGTCCCCACTCCCTGTATGTACACACCCTATTCAGATACCTGGCCAATGCTGTAAATATTGTGATGGTGAGTCCCTCCTATATACCCCCTGACCTGACTCCCTGTATGTACACACCCTACACAGATACCTGGCCAATGCTGTAGATCTTGTGATGGTGAGTCCCTCCTATATCCACCCTGACCTCACTCCCTGTATCTGCACACCCTAGACAGATACCTGGCCAATGCTGTAGATCTTGTGATGGTGAGTCCCTCCTATATACTCCCTGACCTCACTCCCTGTATGTACACACCCTATACAGATACCAGGCCAATGCTGTAAATCTTGTTATGGTGAGTCCCTCCTATATACACCCTGACCTCACTCCCTGTATGTTCACACCCTATACAGATACCTGGCCAATGCTGAAAATCTTGTGATGGTGAGTCCCTCCTATATACACCCGACCTCACTCCCTGTATGTACACACCCTATACTGATACCTGGCCAATGCTGTAAATCTTGTGATGGTGAGTCCCTCCTATATACACCCGACCTCACTCCCTGTATGTACACACCCTATACTGATACCTGGCCAATGCTGTAAATCTTGTGATGGTGAGTCCCTCCTATATACCCCCTGACCTGACTCCCTGTATGTACACACCCTATACAGATACCAGGCCAATGCTGAAAATCTTGTGATGGTGAGTCCCTCCTATATACACCCTGACCTCACTCCCTGTATGTACCCACCCTATACAGATACCTGGCTAATGCTGTAAATCTTGTGATGGTGAGTCTCTCCTATATACACCCTGACCTCACTCCCTGTATGTACCCACCCTATACAGATACCTAGCCAATGCTGTAAATCTTGTGATGGTGAGTCCCTCCTATATATACCCTGACCTTGCTCTTAATATGTACACACCCTATACAGGTACTCGGCTAATGCCAATGCTGTAATAAGTCTTTACATGGGGAGTCTGCACCCTCATTCTCTGTATGTATACAGAGATCTGGCCAGTACTGTAAATCTTGTGATGGTGAGTCTCTCCTATATGAACACCCTCACGCTTATGTACATGCACACTACATTCAGATACCTGGCCAGTTCTGTAAATCCTGTGATGGTCAATCACTTTTAAAAACAACAACTCGCTTTTAGAGCGAAATAAATTGTCTACTTGCATCAAATTGTTTATAACTTTTGATTTGTACAGGTGGCTGTGACTATAATGGCGATATCTACTCTAACGGTGAGGTGTTTGAAGAGTCCGAGTGTAACACATGTCAGTGTAGCTATGGTAGCGTGGAATGTCGTCGTAAGCCATGTCAGCTGACACCTGGCTGTCGCAGCAGCTCCCTCCTGCCTGGTGACTGCTGCCCCACCTGTATGGACTGTGGTAGTCATGGTAATGGCTCGAGGTGGCGGGAGCGGGACAGCCCATGTGTAGAGCACACATGCTTGGTACGTCACACATGAAATCACTATTGGTTAAAAGTTGAAACTTTGTTAATGTAGCTTTAAACCTGGTTAAAATCTCAAAAGTTTCATTTCTTATACACCTCTCATCCGTTGGGTGGTATTATGGTATTGTCTGTGTTGTCCGTCCGTTGCTCTCCTGCCTTCATTCATAAATATATCTTGATGAAACTTGGTTAACATATTGCATACCAATATAGCTCGAATGAGTTCGCATTTCAAAAGTTTACGTGCATTTTTGGTGGAGTTATGCCCCTTTTATTGCCAAACGAGGCATTGTGTAATAAATATAAGAACTTTTTTTGTTTTTTAATCAGTTTGTTTCAAATTTTGTAGGGTAATGCTAGATGCAATAATATTCAACCTATGGTATGGCTTTTTCTGTCGAGTTTCAACTTTCCTTGTTTTGGCATATCACACTTGACATGTAGCAACGCTCGCTGTTCATCTTTTTTGCTGTTAACTTTTGCTAGTTTATGCGATAACTCCAGCAATTGTTCTTCAATTTTTGTCAAACTTGTTGGGATGTTACATTACCTTAATGCAATGGATGATTTCTTAAATTGTGATATTTAAATGATATTCGGCAGAGTTTCTTCCCTTTTTCATTGCGGGGCTATGCTCCTTTCATTGCCAAATAAGGGCATTGTGTAGTAAATGCAAGAACTTTTAATTTTCTAATCAATTCCTTTCAAATTTGTTATGGTAAGCGATAATGTTCAACATATATTATGGGGTTTTCTGTCAAGTTTCAACTTTCCCCGTTTTGGCATATCACACTTGACATAGCAACACTAAAATATATTTGACTATCATTCATCTTGCAATTGAATCTCTCGACCCTATATTTTCCCATGTATTATGTATACTATGCCATAATATCTGGGTGCAAATTGCAGTGCAAGACTCCTACCTCAAAGCCAAGGTTCTAGTTTTAGGAATACATGTAGCAACATTGACCACAAAAGTGTAATTCTGAAACACAAAATAGCTTGCGCCATAAACACAGTAAAAGAATGGCAAGGTCAAAGTCACCAACAAAACGGTGGCAGTAAACACATTTATATCATACGTCACTACCTGCTTCCAATATATCAATACCCTTCTGGGGGTCTGACCGGCGTATCATGCTTCTGCTCGCAGTGCTCTTGTTCCATTAATTTCTGAAAGTATAGAACTATGTTTTATGTATCTGTATAAGATTTTAGCTTTGCGATTGACAGAAGTATCTTTCCCCCCTGTAGAACGGTGTCAGTAATCAAAGGAGGATACAGTGTGAAGAGACTAACTGTCAGCATCCCTACACGCCGGCCGGAGACTGTTGTCCTGTCTGTGTCGGTCAGTAAACACCACTACACAAATACCTGTTTAGTGTTGACAATTCAAACTAAATGCAATTTTGTTTTTAAATGTATCTTGCCCGGTATCCACAGGCATGTCGCACTGTTCCAAGAAAACTGTACTGCAATATGGAGCCACACAGAAAAAGACTATTTCTATTGATATGTTAGTGATTATAGCTACCATCAAATTCAAGCTTAGTTAATAAAACTTGCATTCCATTTATTCCTGAGAATCGGTGATGTAATAAGAACAAGCATTTAATATATGAGTTTATTGAAGTTACTGCCAGTTTCAGTAGTGTTGTTTACTGACTTTCTGTTCCAGCTTGTTTTTACCAGGGAAGGATTATTCAAGACGGGGAACTCTTCACTCCTAACCTGTGTACGTCCTGTCTGTGTAAACATGGTAATGTCGATTGCATTGATGAGCAGTGTCCCCGGCCCCAGTGCAGCATGCCAATCACTGCCCCAGGGGAGTGTTGTCCTACCATCTGCAACAGTCGTAAGTATTACCTCATGGGAATGCCATCTTGCTAATTTTAACAGTTGTCAGTATTACCTCAGTAAAGTGCCATCTTGTCGGCTGTAACAGTTCTCACCTTTAAACAAAGTAATAAGGATTCCTTTTTTGAAATGCTTTAGATCTTCTTCCTGATCAATGATAATGTTAAATTACATGGCTAGCACTTTCCTCAGCAAAGTCCCACCATAACGAATATGTTCCACAATAATATAGTTATAATATTATCCCAGGGGAGTGCTGTCTTACTGGCTGTAACAGTTGTATTATCCCAGGGGAGTGCCGTCTTACTGGCTGTAACAGTTATATTGTCACAGGGGAGTGCCGTCTTACTGGCTGTAACAGTGGTATTGTCACAGGGGAGTGCCGTCTTACTGGCTGTAACAGTTGTATTGTCACAGGGGATTGCTGTCTTACTGGCTGTAACAGTTGTATTGTCACAGGGGAATGCTGTCTTACTGGCTGTAATAGATGTATTGTCACAGGGGAGTGCTGTCTTACTGGCTGTAACAGTTGTATTGCCACAAGGGAGTGCTGTCTAACTGGCTGTAATAGTTGTATTGTCACAGGGGAGTGCTGTCTTACTGGCTGTAATAGTTGTATTGTCACAGGGGAGTGCCGTCTTACTGGCTGTAACAGTTATATTGTCACAGGGGAGTGCCGTCTTACTGGCTGTAAAAGTTGTATTGTCACAGGGGATAGCCGTCTTAGTGGCTGTAACAGTTGTAATGCCACAGGGGAGTGCCGTCTTACTGTCTGTAACAGTTGTATTGTCACAGGGGATTGCTGTCTAACTAGGTGGAACAGTTGTATTGTCACAGGGGATTGCTGTCTTACTGGCTGTAACAGTTGTATTGTCACAAGGGAGTGCTGTCTAACTGGCTGTAATAGTTGTATTGTCAGAGGGGAGTGCTGTCTTACTGGCTGTAATAGTTGTATTGTCCCAGGGGAGTGCCGTCTTACTGGCTGTAACAGTTGTATTGTCACAAGGGAGTGCTGTCTAACTGGCTGTAATAGTTGTATTGTCCCAGGGGAGTGCCGTCTTACTGGCTGTAACAGTTATATTGTCACAGGGGAGTGCCGTCTTACTGGCTGTAAGAGTTGTATTGTCACAGGGGATAGCCGTCTTAGTGGCTGTAACAGTTGTATTTTCACAGGGGAGTGCCATCTTACTGGCTCTAACAGATGTATTGTCACAGGGGAGTGCCGTCTTACTGTCTGTAATAGTTGTATTGTCACAGGGGATAGCCGTCTTACTGGCTGTAACAGTTGTAATGTCACAGGGGAGGGCCATCTTACTGGCTGTTACAGATGTATTGTTACAGGGGAGTGGCGTCTTACTGGCTGTAACAGATGTATTGTCACAGGGGAGTGCTGTCTTACTGGCTGTAATAGTTGTATTGTCACAGGGGAGTGCCGTCTTACTGTCTGTAACAGTTGTATTGTCACAGAGGATTGCTGTCTTACTGGCTGTAACAGTTGTATTTTCACAGGGGAGTGCCATCTTACTGGCTGTAACAGATGTATTGTCACAGGGGAGTGGCGTCTTACTGGCTGTAACAGTTGTATTGTCACAGGGGAGTGCCGTCTTACTGGCTGTAACAGTTGTATTGTCACAGGGGAGTGCCGTCTTACTGGCTGTAACAGTTGTATTGTCACAGGGGAGTGCCGTCTTACTGGCTGTAACAGTTGTATTGTCACAGGGGAGTGCCGTCTTACTGGCTGTAACAGTTGTATTGTCACAGGGGAGTGCCGTCTTACTGGCTGTAACAGTTGTATTGTCACAGGGGAGTGCTGTCTTACTAGCTGTTACAGTTGTATTGTCACAGGGGAGTGCTGTCTTACTAGCTGTAACAGTTGTATTGTCACAGGGGAGTGCCGTCTTACTGGCTGTAACAGTTGTATTGTCACAGGGGATAGCCGTCTTACTGGCTGTAACAGTTGTAATGTCACAGGGGAGTGCCGTCTTACTGTCTGTAACAGTTGTATTGTCACAGGGGATTGCTGTCTTACTGGCTGTAACAGTTGTAATGTCACAGGGGAGTGCCGGCTTACTGTCTGTAATAGTTGTATTGTCACAGGGGATTGCTGTCTTACTGGCTGTAACAGTTGTATTTTCACAGGGGAGGGCCATCTTACTGGCTGTAACAGATGTATTGTCACAGGGGAGTGGCGTTTTACTGGCTGTAACAGTTGTATTGTCACAGGGAAGTGCCATCTTATGGGCTTTAACACATGTGTATTATCCTTGGTTCAATATGTCTATCTGAATTTCTTATCGTACTTGATTTTTTTTTTACATTTTTAAATTGTTTGACTAACTGCTGCCCTTTACAGCTTGTAACTATGATGACAAGCGATATCGCCATGGAGATGTATTTAGTGCATCCTACGACCCCTGTCTCAACTGTTCCTGTGACAACTCCATTGTGCGATGTGTACCTATGCGCTGTGACACACAGACGTTACCGTGCCAGAACCCAGTGAGAGTTGGGTCCGGCTGCTGTGACCTAAGGTGTCCAGGTATGTTTAAGTTGACACCACATTTTTTACTAAAAATTACATTAATACAACTATACCTGCGGATTCTAACATTTTCTAATCAAGTTTTATTGAAATAATGTTATCCAAAACTGTAATTAGTTAATTACAATATTTACCAGTATAGTTCTAAGGGATATATTAATGTGTTCCTTGCTCCAGAGTGTGTGGATGAGGGCAAGCGGTACGAGAACAGGGACGTGTGGGTCTCCTCATCTGATCCATGCCGTGTCAACCAGTGTCGCGAGGGGCGCATCATTACACGGACCCGTCAGACATGTAACCGCACCTGTACTCATGGCACTATCCGCCGTAACGAGTGCTGCTCTAGCTGTACAGGTAACTCCTTTACATCCAAGACTATAGGACTCTTCCATGCACAGGGATGCAGAATAAAAAAATGCCACCCCAGGGTTTTGCATCAATTTGAAAATATCTTTTGATGGTTTCCCTATCTTACATCCCTGGGCATGAAAGAGTATAAGGTAAGGAACCGCAATATTCCTGATGTCGCATCATTGTGTCCCATTGTGATGTCACATACATGAAATGGGGTGTAAGTTTGAAATTTCTTACTGCTTTCTCACCCTGGACAGTTCTGTCAAAGACGCACAGGAATGAGAGATCTACCAGTATACCAAGGCCAAAAAAAATTAATTACTTGGTTCTCAGGCCATTTTTTTTCAAAAGAGATGCGGCAGGGAAGTATTTTATTTTACCATTTTACATGGCAAAAATGAGATGAGGGCATTTTTTTTTTTATTGTGTATTTTGTAAAACGTTCATTGTGGACATTACCTTGTCTTTTTATAGTTGTGTAGAGACCCGTCATAGAGCAAGCCTTCGAAAATCCCCCCATGATGTTCCAGACGAGAATCCCGAACCCCCCCCCCCCATTCCTTATTTGTACCGAAATGAGCGCCATTTGTACACAAGTCATAATCATTTTAACGCTTGTCTGTATATCAATCCTTATCTTTATTGAAACATTTTCAGGATTGGGATGACTAACGAGTAAAAACGACATGCAGACCAATTTTCCGGATTTTTTTAAAGACAGCGGCTGGCACATTCACAATTATTCTTTTATTACTTTCACGATAAAATCGGCAATGCGGTGCCCTAAAATGAAATGCGCGCTGGCCTGAGAACCAAGTAATCAATTTGTTTTGGCCTAAATTATATGTGCAACAATTACAATCTTGGGATAAGTAAAATATGGATCACTGACAATCCAGGTACTCTGTAGATCACTGACAATCCAGGTACTCTGTAGACTTAATTAATGAAACGCTCAGTATACCTAGAGTAGTTGGTTTAAACAATATTTATTAATTAAATTCATTTACAATACAATACAATCACATAAATTGAAAGGATCTGGCGACAAGATATAAAATCTTATATTAGGCCATCTCCTTTAGGTAACATTTAACAAACATTTATATTCTCTGACTGACCATAATTGTTTAACATATATAACACACATTTTAATCTAATTAGCAAGAAAGAAAGAAATGAGAAATAAAGAGTTAAATTATTAAGAGAGATAGAAGATTTAGAAATTTGAGAGAGTGATGAGATTCCACTTCAACACCTAGAATCTGCCTCATGCCATAATGTACCTCTGAACTTGATTAAAAATTTCATTATTTTCTATTTGAGACAAATTTGGGTCACCTTGAAGCAATATATCAATGTTTATGTTTATATTTAGCTCAGATATTGTATTAAGTCTATGTTGTCTATAGTTTGTACATTCTAATTGACTCAGCAACATGGTTTTTGTACAGGTCATAATTTAAAGAGCTACAACCAAGACGAAGTCTTGTATGGAGTACCTGGGCCTTACGGTGGCCATTGAAATAATAGGATGGCTTTTTGATTTTATTTCGGTTTAAATATCTTACAAAAAAAGGTTTAGATGGTGAATTTCTGGTTTCATCAGGGATTGCGTTCCATTCTCGTATGGCTGTAGGTAGGAATGAAGATTGGTAGGTATTAGTTTTACTGGATGGGGGATGCATATTTGAGTTTGACCTTAGTCTATAACC
>NW_018408732.1:418143-429105 GCF_002113885.1 Mizuhopecten yessoensis
TTATAAACATGTTTAAATACACACTTTTCAAATACTTTTGCTACACAACTTAAGAGAGATATTGGTCTATAATTTGAGACTAAGGATCTATCACCTTTCTTGAATACAGGAATAACGTTTGCTATTTTCCATGATGAAGGGAATATATTTGATACTAAAGACTCGTTGAATAAGTTTGAAAGTGGAACAGACAATTGGTGACTAGCTTCTTTTAGTAGCTTAGGGCTGCCTAGAGTAGTTGACCTTGAAGTCAAAATAACCCAGAAAACTTTGTATTATTTCTTTGACTTTAAATTTAAAAACCTAATCAAAGATTAGTTTGTGACCTTGAGACTAGTTTGAATTTGAAATGTTCTACAAGATTAAATTTGAAACTTTTGGTGATTATAAAACTGATGTATTGTAGATTGTCTGTATGATGGGGAGACATACAGTGACGGTCAGAGCTTCATGATGCCCGGAGACAGTCTACAGAGATGTGCATGTACTGCAGGAAATGTAAACTGTCGTCTGATTGGTCCCTGTCCACCAATACGGTGCAGTGTAACAGAAACTCCTCCAGGCGCAGTTTGTCCTATATGTAAAGGTAGGACAGGCATAACTGTTATGATAGTTTTTCTGTGAATAATTACATATTGCTATCTTATGAAACTCACAATGGATAAAGTTATAACTTATCTTTTAACTTTTAAGTTATATATTCATGAACTGGTTTAAATTATTCATGAACTGGTTTAAAAGATTTAAATCTGTTTAAAGTTATATATTTATGAATTCGTTTAAATGGTTTATACCTGTTTAAATTTATATATTTATGAACTGGTTTAAATGGTTTATATCTGTTTAAAAGTTATATATTTATGAACCGGTTTAAATGGTTTATATCTGTTTAAGGATGTTCCTACAATGGCCAGGTATACCAACATGGAGACACAGTCTCAGCCAGTAGATGTACCATCCTCAGATGTCAGGAGGGTAAGAATTTGCTTAATCTCCTGTTGGGAGGGTTAGTTCTTGTGAATCATGACAGCAGTAGAAATGGGACACAGTAGCTAAAATAATGTGGCCGCTGTCACTGAAGCTGCCAGAGATAGATATGTGTAGTTTTCATTTACTTTTCATACTCAAACATGTATGGTAAAATATTTCAAAAAATACCTTTGTTGTTATTTGGTTATAACCCTATTTTTTGTCAAACAGATTGATATTCTAGTAATTTTACAAAATTTGTTCATACTTTTTGGGAGTTATACACAGGGAATATACATTATATTTAAATGCAGACTGATAAATTTTGGGATTCAAGGTGGCTGCTTTTTCCTCAGATTGGCCGAGACTTTAAAAAACGTCAGTGGCTCTGTTTGGGTATTCTTATACCTGTGGCGAACAAGTATATCCTAAGACTATTTCAGTGTCCTGAGGAAGTTTTTACCTTGTGTTTCTACCGTGTAGGCCAGGTGTTGTCGGAGAGGGTCCAGTGTGCCCCACCGCCCTGCCTCAACCCAGCCGAGGTGGATGGTCAATGTTGTCCCGTGTGTAAAGAGTGCTCGTTTGAAGGAAGGAACTATGGGGAAGGCTCAACCTTTCCCAATCCAAGCAAACCCTGTGAAACATGCCACTGTCAGGTAGGTCTGAAAAGATGGAAGAAACTTTATTTTTATTTTGGATTCATGAATAGTTTCAAACAAAAACATCAGATGAATGCATGAGTTTTCAAAATCATTATATAATGTGTAATACTAAATATTTTTTACCAAAATTCAGATAATTTCTTTTCTAACTGTATTGATTACTCCTGATGTTCATTACTTATAGAATATACATGAGATTCATATATACCTGTATGGTGTATACGTACATCATGATTCATATTTACCTGTAAGGTGTACATCATCATCATTCTTATCTACCAGTAAGATGTACATCATGATATATATCTACCAGTAAGATGTACATTATGATATATATCTACCTGTAAGATGTACATCATGATATATATCTACCAGTAAGATGTACATCATGATATATATCTACCTGTAAGATGTACATCATGATATATATCTACCTGTAAGATGTATGTCATGATCCATATTTACCTGTAAGGTGTATGTCATGATTCTTATCTACCTGTAAGGTGTATGTCATGATTTTTATCTACCTGTAAGGTATACGTTAGATTGGTATTTATCTGTAAGGTATATGTCATGATTCATATTTACGTGTAAGATGTATGTCATTATTCATATTTACGTGTAAGATGTATGTCATGATTCATATTTACGTGTAAGGTGTATGTCATGATTCATATTTACCTGTAAGATGTATGTCATGATTTGTATCTACCTGTAAGGTGAACATCATGATTCATATTTACCTGAGGCTAGGTCATGACAGACCTGTAGGGTATTTTCATTACTTACCTGTAAGGTATACGTTAGATTGGTATTTATCTGTAAGGTATATATTATGATTCTTATCTACCTGAGGATATATGTTATGACAGAGCTGTAGTGTGTCTTCATTATTTACCTTATTCTCATCTATACGATACCTTCCATACTCTCCTTTTGCTACAGCGAGGTGAGGTGCGATGTAGGAAGACATCTGTGGATACCTGTCCCCCTGTTACCTGTCGCTACCCTGAGACCCGTCCTGGAGATTGTTGTCCATCCTGTGGAGGCTGCCACTATCTAAACAGACACTTCCAGAGTGGTCAGAAGTTTGTGCCGCCAGGTGGGGATGCCTGCAGGGTCTGTGTGTGTGAGGTAAATTTGTATGGGGTGTTACAGCACTCTTCAGTACAGACTGCTGATTGGAATATTATATCATTTTAGAGAAATGTTATATAGAAGCCATGTCTCCAAGAAAAGCATCAGATAGGAGTATATAATTAAAGTAAGTAGAACATTTGATGATGCATTACAATGTTTCTATACAGGCAGGTACTGTGAACTGTACACGGATGGAGTGTAGTCCTGTGAGCTGTCCTAACCCAGTGCGCCCTGCTGGTCGCTGCTGCCCTGTATGTCCAATCAACTGTAATGTCCTTGGCACACGCTATAGGGAGGGCCAATCATTTGGGGACACGATGGATCCCTGTACCAGATGTACCTGCTGGGTAAGTGGCATGTCGATCCCAAGACCCCTTCCATAATATTAGTGGGTATGTTTGTTTGTGACGGGGAAGGAAGACTTGCCAAGACCTGCCTCTGTAACATTAATGTATATGTTTGTGTGTGACAGGGAGGGAGGATCAGTCAGTCCCACGCCTGCCTCTGTAACATTAATGTATATGTTTGTGTGTGACAGGGAGGGAGGATCACTTGTCAGTCCCACGCCTGCCCCAGTACAGGATGTACTGACCCTGCTCGACGCACTGGTCAGTGCTGCCCTTCCTGTAGTCAGTGTGAATACAACAACCGTCTCATCAGAAATGGTCAGGTGTATGTGGACCCTGCTGAGCCCTGCAAGGAGTGCCGATGTACAGTAAGTTTTTTTGGAAACTATACAGAAAAGTCGTTCAATAATCTTATTACGTAATCATTCTGGATTCTGATTTATTGTAGTTCACAGCATAACTACTATGATATCATTACATAACATTATGAACAAAGCCATGACTGTAAAATATTTCTGTGTTCTTGGAACAAATCATCATAAACAAGCAAAAGCCACAATCAGTTATATAGAGAATGTTAACCACAAAACCACAAAACACAACCTCAATATTTTAAAGCTATCCTATTTCATGCACAGTGAGTAAATTTTCCCTACTTAAGAAGTGAAATTATATTTTTTTTAACAAGGATGGATCTATCACCAATGTGACTGTGCCCTGTCCTCCAGTTACATGTGACAGACCAGTCACGTTGCCAGGACGATGTTGCCCAGTCTGTGAGGACAATATTCCAGGCCCCACACCTGATATAACTTGTGAAGTGGGTGATGTCACATACCTAAGCGGGGCCACAATGCCCCATCCTTCAGACAAGTGCCAAGAATGTGTCTGTAGACAGGGTCGAGTGGACGATTGCCGACAAAAATCGTGTGCCCAGTCTCGCTGTAATAGTCCTGTGTTTACGCAGGAGGAGTGCTGTCCACAATGTACAGGTAACAGGGTTTGTACAAGGTGCATTGCCACTATGTCAAGGTGTTGTCTAAAATACAGGTAACAGTGTTTATACAATGTCAAGGTGTTGTCTAAAATACAGGTAAGAGGGTTTATACAATGTCAAGGTGTTGTCTAAAATACAGGTAACAGTCTTTATACAATGTCAAGGTGTTCTCTAAAATACAGGTAAGAGGGTTTATACAATGTCAAGGTGTTGTCTAAAATACGAGTAACAGGGTTTGTACAATGTCAAAGTGTTGTCTAAAATACAAGTAACAGGGGTTGTACAATGTCAAAGTGTTGTCTAAAATACAAGTAACAGGGTTTGTACAATGTCAAGGTGTTGTCTAAAATACAAGTAACAGGGTTTATACAATGTCAAGGTGTTGTCTAAAATACAGGTAAGAGTGTTTATACAATGTCAAGGTGTTGTTTAAAATACAGGTAACAGGGTTTGTACAATGTCAAGGTGTTGTCTAAAATACAAGTAACAGGGTTTGTACAATGTCAAAGTGTTGTCTAAAATACAAGTAACAGGGTTTGTACAATGTCAAGGTGTTGTCTAAAATGTAAAGGTGTTGTCCACAATCTACATATCCTGTACAATAAACAGAATAAAACAATAACCAATATAGATAATAAAGGACAAATTTAGAATAAGGATGATGCAACTTTGAAACTTAATCCCCACATCAATCTGTACGAAGGATGTAATGTCCACTGTCCATCTTTGGTGTTGTCTGGAGCATATCTACAACATTATATACTTCTTGAGGTGGGAGACAGTCATCTTAGCATGCTGTAATCATAGCTTTGTATATGTCTGAATATGAAAATTGAGTCTATAATTTAGCAGTGGGGGATATTGGCAATGTGTTGCATTTGTGAGGCTATATTCATTTAACACACATTTCTGTTTTGCATGTTTTTTCAGACTGTAACTTTGAGGGTTTGATACACAAGAGTGGTCGTACTTTCACACACCTGTTAAGACGAGACCAGACTTGTACCTGTACCCGGGGTAATGTGATGTGTGAGTGTAATCAGTGCCAGCCTCTCACCTGTAGTAACCCAGCCCCCGCCAACAGCACATCCTGCTGCCCAACTTGTCACAACTGTCTCTATGGGAACCAGGTTCGCATCAACGGCACACAGTTCCCGTGTGGAGAGTCCTGTACCACATGCTTATGTGTAAATGGCAACATCAAATCTACACCTCAGTCTTGCTCACCAGTCGACTGTCAACACCCTGTCACAGATGGATGCTGCCAGAACTGTGAGCAGTGTTCCTACCAGGGACGTACCTACAGTGATGGTCAACGCTTCTCTGATCCCCGGAATGACTGTAACCTGTGTATGTGTGACCGGGGCACAGTCACCTGTCAGGCCAAGTCTTGTCCAGCCCCAACATGTAGCTACCCCTCTAATGGCCTGTGCTGTCCCGAGTGTGGAAATTGTATGTACCCAAACTCAGCAGGACGACTCATCAGGAACGGTCACAGGGTCCCCAGCCAACAGGATGTGTGTACCGAGCACCTTTGTAGAAATGGTGAGATTGCTAATTTGACCAAGCGATGCGTTGGCGTGTCCTGTCAGAACCCAGTCACCCGCAACTGTTGCCCCGAGTGTACTGACTGTCTGTACAGGGGGATGGAAAGGAGAAATGGTGAGTCTTTCAAGAACCCTGAGGATGGCTGCAGTAGCTGTCAATGTGTGAATGGTAATGTAAGGTGTAGTCGTAAGACCTGTAACCCTGTTGACTGTAACTGTCCTGCAGTCAAGGGATGCTGTCCTGTCTGTGGAGACTGTTTCTACCGCAACAAATTTTATGCTGATGGACAGAACTTTACTGACCCCAATGAGACATGTGTGAAGTGTGAATGTCAGCAGGGTAATGTACGGTGTGCACGCGTCTCTTGTCCACTGCTCCGTTGTCCAGAGAACGTCCAGTTTTATGGCAGTAACCGATGTTGTAAGCAGTGCCCCACACCTGACCATTTAGTTGACTGTGTTTATGAGGACCAACGTTACACACCTGGCCAGACCTTCCCCTGTGGCTGTGATACGTGTACCTGTCGACGGGATGGCTCCCTTGACCGTCGGCGTATAGACTGTCCCATTGCCCTGTGTAACAATCCGCGCACCAGTGATTTGTGCTGCCCAAGCTGTGATTCCTGTGAACTCAGGCATTCAACAGACCTCCAACGAACACTTATCCTCCCTGATGGTCAGCAACGGGAGGACCCCGGCGACACCTGTACCACAATTATCTGTGAGGTGAGGGCTGTCATAGAATTATTTTTTTCAGCTTACTTCGCTATTATAGATTACATTTATAGAACTGCCTTGTACACCAGCAGTCACACCCAGCTCTGTCCTCTTCAAAATATAACCAGTATATGAACTGAGTTGAATCTGGATACCGGTGTTCTGTCTGAAAATTAAAATTTGCCCTAACTGTATATAATCTTCACTCTCAATGATAGTGACTTTAAATCTTCACTATCGATGATGAACTATAAATGTTCACTCTCAATGGCAGTAACTAGTACCCGTACAGTTCACAGTGTAGTCTCTATTGATGCTGTTGACTGTGAAGCTTCATTATCAATGACGGTCACTATCTTGTACTATATTTACTATCGGTGCTGTTGACTTTGAAGCTTCATTATCAATGACGGTCTCTATCTTGTGCTATATTTACTATCGGTGCTGTTGTCTGAAGCTTCATTATCAATGACGGTCGCTATCTTGTGCTATATTTACTATCGGTGCTGTTGTCTGAAGCTTCATTATCAATGACGGTCCCTATCTTGTGTTATATTTATTATCGGTGCTGTTGACTGTGAAGCCTAATTATCAATGACGGTCACTATCTTGTGTAATATTTACTATCGGTGCTGTTGACTTTGAAGCCTAATTATCAATGACAGTCCCTATCTTGAGTTATATTTACTATCGGTGCTGTTGACTTTGAAGCCTAATTATCAATGACAGTCCCTATCTTGAGTTATATTTACTATCGGTGCTGTTGACTGAAGCTTCATTATCAATGACGGTCGCTATCTTGTGCTATATTTACTATCGGTGCTGTTGACTTTGAAGCCTAATTATCAATGACAGTCACTATCTTGAGTTATATTTACTATCGGTGCTGTTGACTTTGAAGCTTCATTATCAATGACGGTCGCTATCTTGTGCTATATTTACTATCGGTGCTGTTGTCTGAAGCTTCATTATCAATGACGGTCGCTATCTTGTGCTATATTTACTATCGGTGCTGTTGACTGTGAAGCCTAATCATCAATGACAGTCACTATCTTGAGTTATATTTACTATCGGTGCTGTTGACTGTGCAGCTTCATTATCAATGATGGTCACTATCTTGTGTTATATTTACTATCGGTGCTGTTGACTGTGAAGCCTAATTATCAATGACAGTCACTATCTTGAGTTATATTTACTATCGGTGCTGTTGACTGTGAAGCTTCATTATCAATGATGGTCACTATCTTGTGTTATATTTAGCATCGGTGCTGTTGACTGTGAAGCCTCATTATCAATGACGGTCACTATCTTGTGCTATATTTACTATCGGTGCTGTTGACTGTGAAGCCTCATTATCAATGACGGTCACTATCTTGTGCTATATTTACTATCGGTGCTGTTGACTGTGAAGCCTCATTATCAATGACGGTCACGATCTTGTGTTATAGTTACTATCGGTGCTGTTGACTGTGAAGCTTCATTCTCAATGACGGTCACTATCTTGTGCTATATTTACTATCGGTGCTGTTGACTGTGAAGCTTCATTATCAATGACGGTCACTATCTTGTGTTATATTTATTATCGGTGCTGTTGACTGTGAAGCCTAATTATCAATGACGGTCACTACAGATGTTCATTATAACGTTCACTATATAAAATACATTCCTAACAGGAAATAGGGGAGAGGGTAGTGTACTTCCACCAGGGATCGATCCTGTGACTTGTCGGACGCGCTACGACTGAGCTAAAGGGAAATTCCCTCTAGCACAAAGCTAGAAGGCAACCATAATACTATGTGCATTGAAATTTGCTACGTGTTTACAATCAGATGTTATCATATTTACTATCGGGTGTTATCATATTTACTATCAGTAATATCATATTTACTATCAGTAATATCATATTTACTATCAGGTGTTGTCATATTTATTATCAGGTGTTATCATATTTACTAACAGGTGATATCATATTTACTATCAGGTTTTATCATATTTACTATCAGGTGTGATATCATATTTACTATCAGGTGTTATCATATTTATTATTGGGTGTTATCATATTTACTATCAGGTGTTATCATATTTATTATCAGTAATATCATATTTACTATCAGGTGATATCATATTTATTATCAGGTGTTTTCATATTTACTATCAGTAATATCATATTTACTATCAGGTGTTATCATATTTACTATCGGGTGATATCATATTTATTATCAGGTGTTATCATATTTACTAACAGGTGATATCATATTTACTATCAGGTATTATCATATTTACTATCAGGTGTTATCATATTTACTATCGGGTGTTATCATATTTACTATTGGGTGTTATCATATTTACTATCAGGTGTTATCATATTTATAATCAGGTGATATCATATTTACTATCCGGTGTTATCAGATTTACTAACAGGTGATATCATATTTACTATCAGGTGTTATCATATTTACTTTCAGGTGTTATCATATTTACTATCAGGTGTTATCATATATACTATTGGGTGTTATTATATTTACTATTGGGTGTTATCATATTTACTATCAGGTGTTATCATATTTATTATCAGGTGATATCATATTTACTATCAGGTGTTATCATATTTACTAACAGGTGATATCATATTTACTATCAGGTGTTATCATATTTACTAACAGGTGATATCATATTTACTATCAGGTGTAATCATATTACTATCAGGTGTTATCATATTTACTATCGGGTGTTATCAGATTTACTAACAGGTGATATCATATTTACTATCAGGTGTTATCATATTTACTTTCGGGACTATCAGGTGTTATCATATATACTATTGGGTGTTATTATATTTACTATTGGGTGTTATCATATTTACTATCGGGTGATATCATATTTACTATCAGGTGTTATCATATTTTCTATCAGGTGTTATCATTTGTTTCTCTAGAAAGGAAACATCGCCCGTGTATCCCGATCATGTTATGTTCAGTGTACCCATGCCATTCCGCCGTCCTTGGGCAAGTGTTGTCCAGAGTGTACCGACTGCATTTACCGTGATAGTACAGGGGCTGAGCAGATCATCAGACACACTCAGACCTTCTCTGATCCTGGCTATCCTTGTAGGGACTTCAGCTGCTTGGTAAGACCTGTTAGCATTCTCACAACCTAATCTACATTTGTAAAGAATTCAGTATCTGGGTACAGACACAGTGTATGCTGTTGCATGACATCCTTTAACTATTAGTCGAGAACAGCTCAGTGGAGTTTGACTAAATTATAGGTCTGGAGCAGAAGGCAGAAGGGCGGGGCCAAATAGCAGAAATAGAAGTAAATCCTTTTCCTTACATACAGAGGAAGGGAACTTAACAAAATTTAGTTGAGTATTTTGGGGCCAAAGGAACTCAATATTTTATAACCAAAGGGTGATTGTCCCCTAGGTACAGATATGTGGGGCCCAATATGGGAAACAGAAGTCCATCTTTAAAATTCTTCACTTTAATATAGATGAAAAGATTGTAAGCAAGATTGATTTCAAAACATCCTTTTAAAGAAATCTTTCTTCTTCTGTACAGATAAAGGGAATTTGACCAAATTTGATTTGCATACTTATGACAGGGAAACTCAATGTTGATACAATCCTTATTTGATACTTGACAGTTTGGTAATGTGACACAGCGTCAAAAGATGTGTGACTTTGTGCCTTGTGATAACCCTACAACAGACAGCTGTGGCTGTGATGTCTGTGATTCCTGTCTATACAATGGTATCAGCTACACTGATGGAGAGATCTTCAACCACCTGTTTGACTCGTGTCAGGAGTGCGAGTGTAAGGTATGTATTTCTCACATACTTCACAGTGTGATCCCGTTGTTGCTAGGGCAGATATATCTCATATGGGGTAGGGAAAGACAGCTAACACACGCTAAGACGTCATAATAATGAACTGACAACGCGACATTGTATTGTTTCCGTGATATCATATAATCCCTCATGTAAGAGTTTGGCTGGCCAGCACTCGGGTTGAGATATCCCTGTCCACGGACCAGACCCCATGTTTGATTCTATTAGTCTTGCCTGTTATCAGTCAGCAGACAATCCCTCAACACCTCACATTACCACATTTACTATCACTAAAAAAGCTTGTGGGATGTCACACAGTTTGACACTTCAAACAACCAGTTCTTCCTCCAACACTGGCACATTCCCGTTGTTTGATAGGGAAAAGTGAATCTTAGGAAAGGCAGCTTACACATGCTATTTGATAAAAACATTACCAATGTATCATCATTATATGAATTGTAACTTGAGGGTAATATCATCAATTATTTCAAATATTCCATGTGCCCTTGATCATGGTGTAGCGCATAGAGTTCATTGTTACAATTATTTGTCTGATAAAAAAGGCAATCACTTCAATGCTTAACTGCTGAAAAATGTCTTCCCTACGAGCACAGGTAGGCACAGTCAAGTGCTCATAGTTATAAAAACCAGCATGTTATCAGTGCAGGTATTCAAGGTCATGTTCAAAACAAACTGTAATTTTTTTCAAGAAAAATAAAAGTTGAAAGCAGTACCTTCCCTACCAGCACAGGCAA
>NW_018408732.1:431783-432176 GCF_002113885.1 Mizuhopecten yessoensis
GTAAATAAGGAAAGTTGAAAGCAATACCTTCCCTAACAGCACAGGCAAGTGCTAATAGTTTAATAACATCAGCACATTGCAAGTATAGGTAGGAAAATTAATCTTAATTGTGAAATGTTTCTACACAAATAGAAATAAAAGTTGAAAGCAGTTCCTTCCCTACCAGCACAGGCAAGTGCTAATAGTTGAATAACATCAGCACATTGCAAGTACAGGTGAAAAAGTAATCTTAATAGTGAAATGTTTCTACACTAAGTATAAAAGGAAAGTTGAAAGCAGTACCTTCCCTACCAGCACAGGCAAGTGCTAATAGTTGAATAACATCAGTACATCGTAAGTACAGGTAAAAAAAGTAATCTTAATTGTGAAATGTTTCTAAGCAAATACAAATGA
>NW_018408732.1:435951-488044 GCF_002113885.1 Mizuhopecten yessoensis
CATAAATACAAATAAAAGTTGAAAGCAGTTCCTTCCCTACCAGCACAGGCTGAATAACATCAGCACGTTGCAAGTACAGGTAAAAAAAGTAATCTTAGTTGTGAAATGTTTCTAAACAAATACAAATGAAAGTTGAAAGCAGTACCTTCCCTACCAGCACAGGCAAGTGCTAATAGCTCAATAACATCAGCACATTGCAAGTACAGGTAGGAAAAGTAATCTTCATTGTGAAATGTTTCTACACAAATTTATATATATATATACAAATTATTTGTATGTTAATATTTGTGTTTAAATGATCTATTAAAAGTTTGTAGCTTTGTAAACATGTCTATTTTTTAATAAAATTAATTTCAGATAAAAAAAAATGTTTCCATGTTTAGATTTAGTATTAAATTATTGGGAGAGAAAAAACCAATTATTAATGGATGGTGCTTGACTCACTTATGTGTTGTGAGGTTGATAACTTCAGTTATTGATATAAGTTTTGTATGATATGTTTACTGCTGATTTATATTTATGCCAAATATGGGATTACAAAATTCTTTGGATTGCATGTTAATCTTTTTTTTCTTTTTGTGTTTATATACATTGGTGGGGATGTATATTTAATTAAATTACAGAATTTTATATTTAAAAAAAGTTGTTACAGAACACACTTTTTGTCATTTTTTTTATTTTATTTGACTTCTTTGGGCTCATTTTATTATTCCTATTTTGGACCTTTTTTTAGCAAATTTTAGCCTAAAAAACGTTTATAGAAACAGATGATATTGATTGAAGTTCTGAATATAATGAATGAGGACAGGGTAGACTCGGATGATATCCTACAGTTCATTCAATAATAAAATACTGCAGATATTGCCATGGTACTTCTGTTATTTCCAGGTATAATTTCTAAGTGATTTTGTTTTTGTTAAATTAAACTACCATTAAATTATGTCTGTATAGAAGTACATATGTCATCATCAAATTCATATAATTCATTCCATTTGTTTTTCCCAGGGTTTATGATACTATTTTGGTACAACTTATACAAGTCTTGAGCTCCTTTTTATGTTTCATTAACATTTCTTAATTTAATGGTATGTATGGATAACTAATCAAAGTATTTGTATCATCATTGGACATATTGTTTTTATGCTATTAATTATACCTTGATATGTGAGTTATCATACACTCACATATCAACACTTAATAGTTAAGGGAATTCTGATCATACACATGTGATAGTTTAGAGAGAAGGGGACAACTCTATTCTTATCATACACATGTGATTGTTTAGAGAGAAGGGGACAACCCTATTCTGATCATACACATGAGATAGTTTAGAGAGAAGGGGACAACTCTATTCTTATCATACACATGTGATTGTTTAGAGAGAAGGGGACAACCCTATTCTGATCATACACATGAGATAGTTTAGAGAGAAGGGGACAACTCTATTCTGCTCATACACATGTGATTGTTTAGAGAGAAGGGGACAACTCTATTCTGATCATACAAATGTGATAGTTTAGAGAGAAGGGGACAACTCTCTTCTGATCATACACATGTGATAGTTTAGAGAGCAGGGGACAACTCTATTCTGATCATACACATGAGATAGTTTAGAGAGAAGGGGACAACTCTATTCTTATCATACACATGTGATTGTTTAGAGAGAAGGGGACAACTCTATTCTGATCATACAAATGTGATAGTTTAGAGAGAAGGGGACAACTCGATTCTGATCATACACATGTGATAGTTTAGAGAGAAGGGGCCAACTCTCTTCTGATCATACACATGTGATAGTTTAGAGAGAAGGGGACAACTCTATTCTGATCATACACATGTGATAATTTAGGGAAGGGAAACAACACTATTCTGATAATACACAAGTGCTATTCTGGAGGAGGGAGACAGCTCCATTTTCATCAGACACATATAGTTAAGGGAAGGGAGACAGCTCTATTCTGATCATACACATGTGAGAGTCTAGGGAGGGGAGAGCACCCTAATCTGATCATACACATGTGATAGTCTAGAGAAGGGAAACAACTATTTCTGATCATACACATGTGATAGCTTAGAGAGAGGGGGACAACTCTGTTCTGATCATACACATCTGCTATTCTGGGGAAGGGAGACAGCACTATTTTCATCAGACACATATAGTTAAGGGGAGACAACCCTAATCTGATCATACATATGTGATAGTCTAGGGAAGGGAGACCACCCTTATTTGATAATACACATGCAATAGTGTAGGGAAGGGAGACAGCTCTATTCTGATAATACACATGTGATAGTCTAGGGAGGGGAGAGCACCCTAATCTGATCATACACATGTGATAGTCTAGAGAAGAGAAACAACTATTTCTGATCATACACATGTGATAGCTTAGAGAGATGGGGACAACTCTGTTCAGATCATACACATCTGCTATTCTGGGGAAGGGAGACAGCACTATTTTCATCAGACACATATAGTTAAGGGGAGACAACCCTAATCTGATCATACATATGTGATAGTCTAGGGAAGGGAGACCACCCTTATTTGATAATACACATGCAATAGTCTAGGGAAGGGAGACACCCCTAATCTGATCATACACATGTGATAGTCTAGGGAGGGGAGAGCACCCTAATTTGATCATACACATGTGATAGTCTAGAGAAAGGAAACAACTATTTCTGATTATACACATGTGATAGCTTAGAGAGAGGGGGACAACTCTGTTCTGATCATACACATCTGCTATTCTGAGGAAGGGAGACAGCACTATTTTCATCAGACACATATAGTTAAGGGGAGACAACCCTAATCTGATCATACATATGTGATAGTCTAGGGAAGGGAGACCACCCTTATTTGATAATACACATGCAATAGTCTAGGGAAGGGAGACCTCCCTAATTTGATAATACACATGTGATAGTCTAGGGAAATGAAACAACTCTGATAATACACATGTGATAGTCTAGGGAAAGGAGACAACCTTGATAATACACATGTCTAGGGAAAGGAGACAACTGATAATACACAAGTGATAGTCTAGGGAAAGACAACTCTGATAATACACATGTGATAGTCTAGGGAAAGGAGACAACTGATAATACACAAGTGATAGTCTAGGGAAAGACAACTCTGATAATACACATGTGATAGTCTAGGGAAAGGAGACAACTGATAATACACAAGTGATAGTCTAGGGAAAGGAGACAACTCTGATAATACACAAGTGCTATTCTGGGGGAGCAACTCTATTTTCATCATACACATATAGTTAAGGAAGGGAGACAACTTTATTCTGATCATACACATGAAATAGTTTAAAAGAGATAACATAATTCTAATCTAAACATGTGATATTCTAGGAAGAGACAACTCTATTCTGTAAAAACCAAATGTGATACTTTTGGGAAAAGAAGACAACACTGTTCTTAGGGATGTTTCCTAACAAAGTAACATAACTGTACACTTGTATGTCACTTGAACAGGGAGGGGATCAACTGAACGTTTTCATGGTACATTAATATAAAGGGTTTTAATATTTTCTAACAAATATTACCAATGCTTGTGTGAGGAAACTTTGTTTATCAACGTGTTACAATTTAGGATGGTAAACAACAATTAAATATGCTTATCTTATTAATGATTGAAAATCTAGAATGAACTTCTTCAGTTTGGTATGGATAATAAATATGCAATGTGTTATGAACAGTAATTATATATCTATACATCTATATGAGGTGTTAATTCAAGGACCTGTTCTTAAAAGCATAGTTTAGGCTCTTTGTACCAACTTTCCGTCGATGTACATTCATTGCAGTACTGACCCAATTTATTTGGCCAATGTGTTTTTATGAATTTAGAATGTATAGATCTATTGAAAGATTCAGCTTGCACAGATTTCAAACCCTTAATATTTTAAAGATATGAAAATAAAGATATCACCTGTGGATATACAAATTGATAAATTCTATTCACTTCTTGTGAATGTTGTAATAATTATAAATAGGTTTTTTGTATTATTTTACATAGAAATTATCTCAAATAAATTGGTACATTTTACTTGGATCACAGATCAAATATGATGAATTATGACATTTATATCTTAATCATCCTAAATGTGGACAGTCATTACTTGCTTAACTCAAATTTTAGTATTAAAAATACATAGATATTTTCTGGTCTGATCCATATTGTTTTATTGATGTTTAAATTATTAGAAGTATATTCTAAGAATGTTTAAGCTGAAGCTGAATACTATGTTTTGATACATAAAGTGGATTTTCATTAATTTCATCATCTTATGAAATGTCAAACCTGAAATGGAATTCAAATAATAATGACAAATACTCACAGATCTGTTGACTTTTCTGTCACAAGTTGGCTGAGCAGAGAATGTCAGTAATACTCAAAACTTCATCCAGGTTCAGACATATAACCTCATTTTCAGGTAGGGGAGTATGATTTTAGGCAAAAGAGGTGGAGTTAGTACGGCCATCCAATCATGGGCCAGGCATTTGTTTATAGACATGTTAAACAATAGTAGTTGTGGGAGGGTTGAGAGAGATGGACCAATGAGAGGTTTTGTTGTATTAACAGAGTTGAGTAGGTAGGGGAGGGGGATCACAAGGGAAGGTAGGGCTTGTTTCCTTACTACTGTCACAACATCTGGGGACCCTGGTCTGTCCATCCAAGCTGACCACACACACATCAAAGGGTTGAACAGATACCTCTGACCACACCTGTAATTAACCTGACAACACCTGAGGTGTACCTGTAACTGACAAAAACAATGGGGTAGACAGTAGCCACTGTATATTGTACACACAGGTAATGGGTAGACAATAACATAGGTGTGAAAGGGAAAGCCATAGACAATGACCACCTGGGAAAGCTCAGGTGAGACTGTAAAGGTAGCCTCCCTGGTGTGGTACTTGTCTAATTAGGATGTTTTTATAACCATTACAACTGTACATGGTGAGAAAATTCCTTTGTGTTGTGTATCTGAGTCAATATTTAACTTCTGTTATGATATATTAGTTTCATTTTTTATTCAAGATTTTAATTCCAGTATGGAGTAAATTAAAATTTCTGTGTAATAACCTACCCATAATAAGTGGTACCTGCTGATAAATGGAAAATATATTATATTCTATAAACACTTTAATATAGTTAGAGTAACTAACATTCTTTCATTATAAATAAAGTAAAACAGAAATACATTTTGTTTATATTCCATTTGAAATATTTTATTTTCTCTGTAATAGCATATTAAGATATGCACATTAGCTCTTGCAATAATTGAACCAATGTTAAGTGTGCATATGTGTGTGATGAGGGACACAGTGCTTTCTAAAACACTTCATGTCGAAATAATAGGTGACCATCAAAAGCATATTGGAAAATTTAAAACTCGTCAAATAAGAAAAGAGAAAGTACAAACATAGATATAACTGCATTGTTTGATTATTTTAAAGAACTTCACTGTGATTTGGGATATAGTTTGGATGAATTATTGTTGAACATCAATCAAGATGATTCCATTATAAAACAACCAATATAAGAAATTAAGAAATGTATCAAAGGTTTGAAAAATAATAAATCATCAGGAAATGACTTGATTGTAAACAAGTACATTTCCTCTACATGTGAATTTATGCTACCTATATGTACAATTATTTAATGTCATGTTTAATACGGGAATAATTACCACAATATGGCTGGAAGGGAATATTATGCCCATATATAAAAACAAAGGTGATCAACTTGATCCTGCAAATTATCGCCAATTACTTTATTGAGCTGTATGGGGAAACTTTTCATGTCAATTTTGAATAACAGGTTGGGAAGATTCTCTGATCAAGTTGACCTCCTCTGCAAAATCAGTCTGATTTTCGTAAAGGATATTCTACAATTGACAATAACTTTATAACACATGTTCTATTTGAATTATTGAAAATAAGTAAAAAGAAAATGTATTGTGCATTTATTGACTTTCAAAAAGCCTTTGACTCGGTTTGGCATACAGGATTATGGCAAAAATAAGTAAACTGTAATATTACCGGAAAATTGTTTAAAGTAATTTTTGATCTTTATGATGGTATTAAATCCAGAATAGCTTTGAATAATTGTAAATCTGAATATTTCCCATGTAATATTGGAGTTAGACAAGGCGAAAACTTATCGCCGATTTTGTTCTCTCTCTACTTAAATGACCTTGAACAATTTTTACAAGGTCAAGGTATTAAAGGTTTAGAATCTGTAAATGATACTCTGCAAAATGAGTTGTCTATATATCTGTACTTGGCTATTTTATTATATGCAGATGATACAGTTCTGTTTGCTGAAACACCAGCGGATTTACAAAAACAATTAGATAGTTTTCAGCTATATTGCGAAATGTGGAAACTAAAAGTAAATGTATTGAGGACAAAAATAATGATCTTTTCAAAAGGTCGTTTAAATAGAAATCTAAGGTTTACTTATAATAATGATGAAATCGAGATTGTAAAGGAATTGAAATATCTTGGTTTTATGTTAAGTAGATCAGGTGGATATGCCTGTAACAAAAAATACCTGGTGTCTCAAGCAACAGAAGCTATGTTTGCAGTATTGAGGAAGTGTAGACTTCATAACTTGTCAATATATTGTCAATTAGACTTATTTGACAAAATTATAAAACCAATTTTATTGTATGGTTGCGAAATATGGGGTTTCAGTAATTTAAATATGATCGAGCGTTTACATCTTAAATTTTTGTAAATTCATACTTCATGTAAATAAGTCTATGCTAAATTTTATAGTGTATGGCGAATTGGGGAGATATCCCCTATCAATAAATATAAAAGTGAGAACATCACTTTCTGGGCAAACCTTGTAGAAGCAGATTATAATAAAATATCCAGTATTTTGTATAAATTACTATTTCACAAAATTGCAGAAGAAGAGGGGGAAACAGGTTATTACATCCCCTGGATGAGATATGTGAAAAGTATACTTGATGAGTGTGGATTATCCAATACATGGATATCACAAACATTTCCAAATATTTTGTGGTTAAACTGTTGAACGAATTTTATTTTACCAATTTTTGCAAAATTGGGATTCTGACAAAAATGAATCCAGCAAAGGAATAAATTATAAATTATTTAAAGATGAACTAAAATAAGAAAATTATCTAAATATCCTGTCTACAAAAAATGCCATTATGTTCTGTAAATTTAGAACTGGCAATGCCAGACTTTCAATAGAAAGATGAAGATGGTTAAATATAGAGAGAAGAAATAGAATATGCCATTTGTGTAATACTGAAGTTGGAGATGAATTTCATTATGTGTTTAATTGTCCAAATTTTTCAAATGAAAGAAAATTGTATATTCCTAATTATTGTACCAGGCAACCAAACTGTTTAAAATTCCAGCAACAAATAACAAAGTTTTACTAGTTAAAATATACAAATATAGTAATAGAGAGTGTCTGTTCTCCTGGTTAAAACAGCACATACTCTATCTTGAATGTACCCATTGTATATTTTCTTAATATCACATGTAAATAGTGGTTTAAAAGAATAAAATCTTGTCTTGTCTTGCCGTAAAAAGCTTAGTGAAGCAGGGTGAAGAAATTAAGTGATTTGTACAATTAACCTTGTACCAACAATGGGTAACTTATGTAATTATATAAGTCATCAAATTTAGTTATATTTATCAACATCTAAATGTATTCAACCAAATTTAAGTATTCATCACCGATAATATAGCTGCTCTATGGCCCCATTAGCACCATTAACCGTAGGATTAAAAGCTCAATCCTGACCCCTATAGGCAGTATCTTTATTTACATATATAAGATATTTTAATCTAAATGAGAAAATACTAACATAGGCTATTCCTGTTGTTTGATCCATTAATCAATAAAATATCTAAACCGAAGTTAATTTAACAGTTTGACTCTCTATTCCAAAAATTATTCACTTGTCCATACTAACCCTGTGTTAAATATCTATATGTACTTTTACCACATGCTGTAACTGGAAGGGGAGAAGATTTATAGGACTATGCATGTTGTCTAATGCTTTTGTTTTGGAAACAATGGATATCTTGAATTGAAATTGAAGAAAATATCTTGAATTGAAATTGAAGAAAATATCTTGAATTGAAATTGAAGAAAATATCTTGAATTGAAATTGAAGAAAATATCTTGAATTGAAATTGAAGAAAATATCTTGAATTGAAATTGAAGAAAATATCTTGAATTGAAATTGAAGAAAATATCTNAATATCTTGAACTGAAATTGAAGAAAATATCTTGAATGAAATATCTTGAATAATATATCTTAAATAATATATCTTAAATTGAATAAAATAAATATCTTGATTTGAAATTGAAAAAAATAAATATCTTGAATTGAATTTGAGTAAAAGATCTGGATTTGAAATTGTATCAAATATCATGCATTTGGAATCAATACGAAAAATGAGTATGGGTTAGTTTAAAAAGAATGGATAGGCTTGAAACCAAGCAAGTGCATGTTGATGGATGGTAAATATGATACTGATAAACATTAGATACAAATGTCAACGGCAGATATTTCCACTTGGGATATATTCATCAGTAAAACACTGTAATACCAGATTGTTTATGTTGTTTAAAGCATTGGTTATTCCAATAAAGTTACCGACAAGTGTTCATAGTTATGTTTGATGTGTATCAACTTCAGTTGTTCATTCACACCAGTAAAGAATAAATATCCTTAATAACTGTTGAAAATTTTTGAATAGACAATTTTAACTTTTCATTTGATGATAGAGTTCTTGCCAGAAACATCCTTTTAATGAATGGCAACACTTTGTGCTCTCCATGATATGAAAGATTTTATAAAAAATAAAAAAGATGTTGTTTTATACCTAGTCTATATCAGTGCTCAATTGTTTTAAGAGTGAAGAAGTTTTGAAGATACTAGACTGTGTGTCATATCCATACTTACCAACTCTCCCTATTTAGGAGGTAGACCCTCAATTTTGGACCCTTATATTTGGTAGTTTCAACCAGAGAGTTTTCTGAACTATACCTAAATTCTAATATCTAATGATCTCATCTGTAAGAACAACTCAAAATATGCAATTTTAAAGTCTCTAGGGGGTATAAGTAACATTTACTGTATCTTCTTAAAATGATATGTGACCTTCGAAGGTTTCAAGGTTAAGGTCAAACACTGCAGGGACATGGATTCAATCATGATTTTAGCTTCATTAGTATTATCAATTCATGAAAATGAAAGTGTAACAATCACAGCCATTTCCTTATAAGATGACATTTTATTTATTAAAATTTGAATTTAAAAAGATTGTGAGTTTGTGTCCGAAGGAGGTTATACTAAGTGTCAGTTTGTTTACTGGGTGATGATGGTTTTAATTACGAGACTGTTTAATTATGTCCACAGAAGGGTACAGTGGAGTGTCAGTCCGTCCAGTGTGTAGATTCCTGTACCCATCCTGCAGACGTCACTGACTGTTGTCCTTCCTGTACCAACTGTTACTACGATGGCAGCATCCGTACCAACAGCATGAACTTTGTGTCCAGCGACTGTAAACAGTGCGTGTGTGTGGTAAGTAGTCTGTCAGGTAAATGAGTCATGTATATTCTCCTTTGTATTTGGTGTCCTTGGATCCACCGATGATCAATGTCTATATTGCTGATTAAGACTTTTATTGTAAGGTGTACAGCAGCAAAAAACCATTGTTACTATTTGAAATACATTAATTAATTATGACTTGTTAGAATGATACTTTGACTTAATAGAAGAAAATCTTGAAAATTACAATTACTCCAAACAATTACACTGTAGTTGTGGAAAACTTTGAGACTGATGTGATTTTGTTTTAGCCGACCACACCTTGTGTGCCTGTGATAGACTCGTGGGACTTTCACAACCCAGCCTGGGTAGGATTGCCAGTACTGAGGCTATACCTCACCATCCTGTAGTACTGACACAGTTGTCTCCCTTCCTTATCCATCACAAAACATAGTGAATCAAACACCATACATTTTATTTATCACCAAACACAGCTAGTCAGGACAGAACAAATATTTATCTTTATTCTTACCTTGGTACTTCAAATTGTTTAACTGGAAATACACAAAAGTTATACTTGGTGAAGGTCATGTGATATTTATTAATGCACTTAAGATACAAGGAAGGAAGACAACTCTAAATTAAGTTTGGCTGCCAGATTAATTATAGAAATATGTAGTGTTTTGCTCAGTTGTTTGGGATCACAGTACAATACCATACATATACTGAAGTAATATGAAAAATAATTCTTAATTTGAAATTTGGAAAAGAAATTTTAGATTTGATATAAAGTATAAAATGCCACATTGCATTGAATCAGGAATATCATATCAAAGTTTTGAAATTTAGAAAAGTAAAGAGAAAACTTGTAAAAAATACAGAAATTTCGACAATATAAGTTTGTTAATGTGTCCATAAATACCAGTATCTCCCATCCTTTACACATGCAGGTTTTAAGTTAGTGCAGTATGTGCTACTCATATTTAGGAAGTGTCATTTGCAAACGGGCTTAATCACAATGTCTGTTCATTGGTTGATGGTTACCGAGGTTATCGAGAAGCACAATGATTTGATGGATGAAAATGTCTCCAAAAATTGTTTCATTAACAAATTCAAATCTGAAAAACTACAAACTAATTTGGTGTGTTCTTAAAAATAACGTAAGACATAGACCTATTACTTCATTCCAAACAGCTGTGTAACTATTTTAACCAATGACTGGTGATCCCTTGTATTTCAGACTCCTGTTGTGGTACAGTGTGTGTTGTGGAACTCAACACTGTAAACATACTTATAGAACTTCTAGACCTAGTATTATAGTGTTAAATGGTGCTGGATGCTGTAGATTTGGAACTTTTCTAACAGTCTGCTACACTAGAATGTTCTAATGAATTCTGACTTCATTTCAAATTTTAAAAGTTTATGTGGTGCGATGATTGATAGATTTCAGTTGCAGTGTTCATCCCCAGCACTCGTACATTGTCTTACTAAGCAGACTGTTATAAGTATGTTTATAGTTCTCAGTAAAACTTCTACGTAACGCCAAACATTTCCTCTGTGCCTCAGCTTTAATAGAAGGAATCCTGTTGGCTGTTTTATGTTGTTTGTTTGTCTGTATGTCTGTCTTGTAGTCACTGTGCTATTGTCAAGTATGTGAAGTATAACATACAAATCAATAATAAAGAATATTTTGTTTGATGTCTGTTTTAGAAGTTTTACTATATACCTGTTGAGAATAGGTAATGGCTGTAAAATAGATTTATTATCAGTATCTTATAGTAACCATTGTCGCAGCCGTCGCCCTTTTACAACAAAACCTAAGATAGCGTATAGTAGTGTTTGATGGCAGCTGCTTTGTGTAATAAATCTTATCATACAAGGAATCGTACATAATCTGTATAGTAATTCTTATCTTGCAGGGAATCTTATTACCTTTAAGATGAATACTATAATTGTTTCTATTTTTCTATATAGCCACCATTTGTCAGTAAAACCTTGTTATACTGCCACCATTTGTCAGTAAAACCTTGTTATTCTGTCACCATTTGGCAGTAAAACCAGGTTTTACTGCCACCATTAGTCAGTAAAACCTTGTTATACTGCCACTATTTGTCAGTAAAACCTTGTTATAATGCCACCATTTGTCAGTAAAACTTGTTATTCTGCCACTATTTGTCAGTAAAACCTTGTTTTACTGCCACCATTTGTCTGGCACCATTAGTCAGTCAGTAAAACCTTGTTATTCTGCCACCATTTGTCAGTCAGTAAAACCTTGTTATACTGCCACCATTAGTCAGTCAGTAAAACCTTGTTATACTGCCACTATTTGTATGGCAGTAAAACCTTGTTATAATGCCACCATTATACAGTAAAACCTTGTTATACTGCCACCATCAGTCAGTCAGTAAAACCTTGTTATTCTGCCACCATTTGTCCAGCAGGTGATACATGAAGGGCATTATGTTTTAGTATAAAGTGGTAAAATTTAGTATAAAGTGGTAAACATGGGACATTATATTAAGGTTTTACAGTAGATTGGTAAGGGAGAGACATTTTATCAAGGTTAATTTACTGTATGGACATACATAGGGATATTACTATTTGATACATTTTTCTATATTATGTGTATTTGTTAACTAGCTTTTCAATGAAGTATCTGTATGTTTCACTGTTTAAATGTTCTTTTGAATATGTTTGTGAATGGAATTTTCTCAAATTTGTTGAAGAATTAATGTGATTATAAAAGGTTAACCTGTACATGTGTGTCTGTTTTGGTAGAATGGGAATGTGAACTGCCAGAACCTGGTGTGTCCACCACTGACATGTACCAACCCTGTACAGATCCAAGGAGATTGTTGCCCTATCTGTAGGGATATCTCACCAACAGTCCCAGGTGAGTTACCTCCCTTTAATTTACAGGTTCCCCCCTTCTGTAAATTGATAATTGTTTTGCCTGTACCTGTTTACTCCTTTCATGGTGATCTCAGTTGAAAAATAGAATCTGTTTTGAGGTGATATTTTGATATGCTAGACTCCTATTGGTTGTCTGGTCTGTTGGTTCAGTCAACAAGGTTAGGGCCAATGACCACACAATGTTCCAAATACAATCTCAGAATATCCTCAAGCTGCCTTTGGTTGGGGAACCATTCAATATTGGGATGTTCTTATCTTTTTAACAACAGATAGGCTTGGTAAATGATACAAATATAGTATAATCATTAAAAGATAAATAAAAATATATATTTATGATTTACAAAACACAATAAAATGTCTGGGTTTTTTAAAAAACTAAAATGAACAAAGAAAGAAATATTATGAAGATATGTTTTTTACCTTGTTTATAGAGTTCACGAGTTAATATTATTTACCCTGTAGTGTGTACCTTCCTGGGTGAGCGATACGAGGAAGGCACAGCATTCAAACACCCGGAGGATGGCTGTCGTACCTGTACCTGTCGCTTAGGTCGTGTTTCGTGTCAGGACCCTGTGTGTGACATCAGGTGTGAACACCCTCGTCCCGACACCTGCTGTCCCGTCTGTGATGACTGTCTGTTTGAGGGACAACTCTACCCAAACACTATGTCCTTCCAACCGGATACCTGTAGGAATTGTCGCTGTGATGTAAGCTGACCCTCTCTCCTTCCCCTCATCCCGTCTCCCCTCCTCTCCCTCTCTCTTTCTCCCACCTCACCTCATCTTGACCCTCGACCCCTGACCCTCTCTTCTTCCACTCATCCTGTATCCCCTCTAACCTCCTCTCCCTCTCCTTCTCCCACCTCACCTCATCTTGACCCTCGACCCCTGACCCTCTCTCCTTCCCCTTATTCTGTATACTCTCTCACCTCCTCTCCCTCTCTCTTTCTCCCACCTCACCTCATCTTGATCTTCGACCCCCGACCCTGGACCATCTCTCCTGCCAATCATCCTGTCTCCCCTCTCATCTTCTCTTCCTCTCTCTTTCTCCCACCTCATCTCCCCTTTCCGGCCTCCAACTCCTTGACCCTCATACCAACTGCCCCCTGTGTGCAGTCTCCTCCATGGTGAGCAACATCTCTATCATAACTTACTATCCTTCAAACCTGATTGGTATAAAAACTGCCGCTGTGATGTAAATGGAACCTAGAACCCTTTTTATTTTTATAACGAAGTTAGAGAGGGTATACTGGAATCACCCTGTCTGTCTGTCTGTCTGTCGTCGGCAGTAACTTGTCCGGAAAATTCCTCCTTAACTAACAGGTGGATTTCATTGAAACTTTGTATGAATGATCGGTATCTTATGTAGTTGTGCACTGGCATTTAATTTGAGGTTTCAACCCTTTTTGATGGAGTTATGCCCCTTTGTGCGAAATACTCGTCCATGTAACTCCTCCTTAACGAACAGGAGGATTTCATTGAAACTTTGTATGAATGATCGGTATCTTATGTTGTTGTGCACTGGCATTTAATTTGAGGTTTCAACCCTTTTTTATTGAGGTATTGCCCTTTGGGGGAAATTCTTTTTTATTTTTTTGTTTTAATAAAATAGTGATTACCATAACTCATTACTGGTGGGAGACTATATTGATTTGCATAAGTAAGCCTTTAGCGTACAGTTCTGGTTTATACACGAGTGGGGGTATTAGTTAGCCTTTGGCTTACAGTTCTAGTAAGGTTACCTGAACTTTGCTCAAGTGACCTATTCTAATCGCTTTCCATCAGGCGGTGTCCGTCGTGCGTAAACTTTTTACATTTTCAACTTCTTCTCAAGAACCGGTGGATGGATTGTTTTCAAACTTGGTCAGAATCATCCTTGGTAGATGAGGCTACAAAATTGAAAAATTGGGATTCCTACCCCAACCCCTGGGGCCAGGGCGGAGCCCCAAAAGTAAAAATTAACCAATATTTCAAAAATCTTCTTCTCCAGACTCAGGTACTACAGTCATTTTCTCTGGATGGAAAGAAAGATCATCAGAGGCTTTACCTAAATTGTAAATTTCAGGACCCCAAGCTATCTGTTCTCCCTTGGGGAGGGGGTAAAGTTTACTATAGTTTATGTATGGAAAGTTTACTATAGTTTATGTATGGAAATAATACTTTTGGGTATATTTTATCCATTTTCAGCAGAAAATTACTCAAACTCAGAAGCCTCTTTGGTGAATGAGAGTATTACTTTGTAAGATTGGGATTCCTGCCCCATCCCCAGGGGCTAGGGCGGGGCCCCAAAGGGAACATTTACCAAATTTTCAAATTCTTATCCCTTGATGACATGACAAGTATTGTATTTCACTTAGTTTACATGCTGATTTCCACATCACATCTAAACAATAAAATAAAGCTACAGAATCTGTATGATGGGCCAGTAGCTCCAGAATCTGTATGATGGGCCAGTAGCTCCATTTTAGCTGTTCTTTGTCTCCCAAATCACAGGAAGGAACAGTGACGTGTCAGGAAAGGACATGTCCAGACCTTGGATGTGCTCAGACCATGAAGGTTCCTGGACAGTGTTGTGAAGTCTGTAGTGGTATGTATCTTAATTATGTTTTGTACATTCTTCCTCTGTGTATTACCAGCATGACTTGTGAATGTTGTAGGATTAGCATGAACTGTCATATTTGCATTAAGAAATTCTTTATTTCCAAAAAAAGGAAAAGTAACCTATGGTTACCTTATTGCTGTAATCGGACATATGTGTAGATTTGTTATTCACTTATATGTGCCTTTATGCCTAAGCTAATGTTCAGGAAAACCATGTTTTGTGTCTGTGCAGCCTGCTAGTTACACAAGTAGTGAAGTTCTGTTGTAATGTTGCATGCTTTTTACAAACAAAATAGATGCTGACCCCTTTTTTGTGGAACGAATAACATTGACCGCAAAGGTTGAAGGTGAAAAAAAGGTGTTGCCAGTTATCACGGAGTTGATACATCTGGTCCCTGAGCCAGCAGGTAACGATAGTGGAAGTGTAGTCTCCTCTCTATCAGACTGGTCACAAACATGTAATCCCCTCTCTATCAGACTGGTCACAAACATGTAGTCCCCTCTCTGTCACATATTAGTCCTCACTCCTTCACGTAACCTCCCCTGTCACAGGGAACTCTTATCTCACAGTTTTCACATGTAGGAAAGTATGGGAGGAAAAGAGTCATCCTCTATGGTTATGAAAGGGAAATCTCAACCCTCGAGGAAGTCGATGGTTTGACATCCAACAATATTACCCGAGGGTTGAGATTTTTCTGCAACATTTGTCTATTATCTGTCTGCCCTACAGCACTCTCCCTATTTCATTGTTCCTCTCTCTGTTACAGTCCTCTTTTAAAGTCCCCGCTCCATTCTGTTTATTACTCAGTCCCTCTCTGCATGTATAGTTACATCTGTGACAAGTGTTTTTGCTTATCTTTCACAAGTCGCACCTGTGTTTGCATCTAGATCACCTTGCCTGAATCCACCTATAACATTGTGTTGATTTCTGGTGTGAAGTGTTAGTGCAGTAGTAATGTGTGTAACTCCCACAAATGTAATGTTAATATGATGGGCAAATGTTGGTATGAAATTCAACGCTAATTATTGACTGCTCATCACAGCATTAACATTCCAATAGCTAATATTCCCCTCAGCACTCCTCATTATTTGTGTATGTGTTGCAGTCAGGTCACTACACCACCATAACCTGTGTGGGTATAGAATACACACCTGACAATACACCAGCTAACTGGTATGCATGCATATATTCTGTAACACTTGTAAATTTCAAGTATTTGTTCTTTCTTGTGTTATATATTTTGGAAACAGCATTAAAAGTGTAACTATTTAAACATTTACTGAAAAGTAGTTTGTCAGGAATGTAAAATCTGAAAGACAAGGTCACAATTAGAAATGGAAGATAAAACCATTTTTAGCTCACCTGGCCCACAGGGCCAAGTGAGCTTATGCCGTGGTGCGGCGTCCGGCGTCAATATTTTACTTTAAACAACTTCTTCTTAATAACCGAAAAGCCTAGGGTGCCGATATTTGGCCAGAAGCAAACTGGGATGAAGGGCTTCAAAGTTTTTAACATTATTGACCTTCACCCATTTTCAAGGTCACAAGGGTCAAATATGTTAAAAACTTTAAACATCTTCTTCTCGATAACCAAACTGCCCAGGGAGATGATATTTGGCCAGTAGCATGCTTGGGTGAAGGGCTACCAAGTTTGTTCAAATGAATGAACTTGACCCACTTTCTAAGGTCACAGGGGTCAAATATGTTAAAATCTTCAAACGTCTTCCTCTCAATAACCAAAAGGCCTAGGGTAGCGATATTAGGCATGTAGCATGCTGGGATGAAGGGCTACCAAGTTTGTTCAAATGAATGACCTTGACCCACTTTCAAGGTCACTGGGGTCAAATTTCGTAAAATCTTCAAACGACTTCTTCTCAGTAACCAAAAGGCCTAGGGTGATGATATTTGGCCAGAAGCATGCTGGGATGAAGGGCTACCAAGTTTGTTCAAATAAATGACCTTGATTTATATTCAAGGTCACAGGGGTCAAATATGTTAAAAACCTTTTAAAAAGTTCTTCTGAATAACCGAGATGCCTAGGGTGCTTAAATTTGGACAGTAACATGCTGGAATGAAGGGCTACCAAGTTTGTTCAAATAGATTATCTTTTTCCATTTTCAAGGTCACAGGGGTCAAATATGTTTAAAACATTTAAACAACTTCTTCTGAATAACCAAGAGGCCTATGGTGCTTAAATTTGGCCAGTAACATGCTTGGATAAAGGGCTACCAAGTTTGTTCAAATAAATGACCTTGACAAATATTCAAGGTCACAATGGTCAAATATGTTTAAAACCTTTAAACAACTTCTTCTGTAAAACCGAAATGTCCAGGGTAATGATATTTAGTCAGAAGGATGTAGGGATTAAGAGCTACCAAGTTTGTTCAAATGAATGACTTTCATCCATATTCAAGGTCACAGTGGTCAATTGTCTTAAAAAATCTTTAAACAACTTCTTCTGAATAACTAAGAGGCCTAGGATAATGCTATTTGGCCAGTAACATGCTATGATGAAGGGCTACAAAGTGTGTTCATATGAATGACCTTGATAAATGTTCAAGGTCACAGGGGTCAATTGTCTTGAAAACCTTTAAAGACTTTTCTGTATAACCAAAAGGACCAGGGGGATTATATTTGGCCAGAAGGATGTTGGCATGAAGGATTACTAAATTGTTCAAACAAATGACTTTCACTCATATTCAAGGTCACAGGAGTCAATTATCTTGAAAACCTTTAAACGACTTCTTCTGTATAACCAAAAGGTCCATGGTGATGATATTTGGCAAGAAGGATGTTGGCATGCAGGGCTACCAAGTGTGTTTAAAAACACAAATGACTTTCACTAATGTTCAAGGTCAAAGGTGTAAAATATGTTGAAATCTTTAAACGACTTCTTCTGAATAACTAAAGCATACATGCCTGTTGATGTGAATGACCTTGATAACTTTCATGGTCCATCTGGTCCATAGTGCATAAATCTTTTAAAGTCATCTTCTCAATAAACAAAAGGTATACTTAATGTACATGTTTGACTTTCAAGGTCACAGGGTTCAAATGTGTTTTAAATTTTTAACAGGTTCTTCAGAATAACTTGAAGTCAAGACACTGATATTTTGCCTGTAGCTTTATTTTATTCCACTTTTAAGGTTACAATTGTGAGATTAATACCAGGTGAGTGATGCAGGCCCATTGGGCCTCTTGTTCCATATTTGGTCTGAAGCATCCTTGGGTGAAGGGGAACTAATTTTGTATGAACGGTGGGTCTGGCCTCCCTGGGACCTGAGGGGCGGGGCCCAATAGGGGAAATAGAGGTAAAACCTTTACAATCCTTCTTCTACCATAGAGATTAAGGGTTTTATCCTAATTTAGTCGGGAGTATCCTTGGGCAAAAGGGACTCAATTTTGTATAAACGATGTGTCTGCCCCCCCCCTGGAGGCAGAGAGGTGGGGCCCAATTGGGGAAATAGAGGTAAAACCTTTAAAATCCTTCTTCTAACATAGGGATTAAGAATTTTATCCTTATTTAGTCTGGAGCATCCTTGGGTCAAGAGGACACAATTTTGTATAAGCAGTGGGTGTGGTCTCCAAGGGGGCAGAAGGGTGGGGCATAATAGGGGAAATAGAGGTAAACCTTTAAAATCCTTCTTCTACCTTAGGGATGAAGGGATTTCTTCCCAATTTGGTCTGTAGGATCTTGGGCAAAAGGGACTCAATTTTGCATAAACAGTGAGTGTGGCCCCCCTGGGGGCAGAAGGGCGGGGCCCAATAGGGGAAACATAGCAAATTCTTCAAGTACCTCTTCTGTACGAATGACAGGATTTTATCCTTATTTAGTCTGGAGCATCCTTGGGCCAAGAGGACTCAATTTTGTATAAACGGTGGGTATGACCCCTCTAGGGGCATAGGGGTGGGGGTCTGTTTGAAGTTTGTTCTCGCTATATCTCAAGTACTGGATGGATCTTTCTGAATTTCATATGTACTTACAGCACCTACCATGAAGTGCTATACCTTGACTTCATACCAATTTTTTAAACATTTTCTGGTAAACGATACAGGCCCTCTGGGCCTCTTGTTTTCCAACTTATTACATCGGAAAGATACGAAATACTTTATTGAAAAGCTATATGTATATTATTGCTGTGTGATTTATAACCATTCGGAAATGTTACCCTCAAGGTTAAGGTTACAATATTTTAAACACTTGAAGACATATTCTTGTGACTGGTATGCATGAACTCATTGCATACCAGTCACCATTCACAATTATAGTGTACTATGTACTAAATACATCAGACAGAATGTGATTTATAACTCCCTGAAGTTAGATGTTAATATCATTAAATGACATAATTCCTCTTTCTAACTCTCAGGACTAACTTTAGATCACTGTGTGTACTTTCCTACTTTTGCATAAGGTCAAGGTCACTGATGTAAAGGTTGATATTGAAGGATGGAAGTTGTTATCCTAAAGGTTGTATATATGTATAACAGTTTAACTTGTTGTTGACGTTGAGAATTGTAGATAGGTTGGTATTACAGTGTACAATTGTTGACTTGAGGACGATAAATATTCCTAGAGGGCTGACATGAATATCATATTTTGGAGGATAAAAATATCCATGGTACCCTAAAAAATGCCAGGAATTATTTTGTTACATGACAAATTACATGCAATTAAAATGTGTTTTCATCATTTATAAATTTTTAACGAAATATCAAAATCTGTTGGTGGCCTTTTTCTCAGACACCTTTTAGGCCAATGCAGTTGCTGTTTCAGTATATTTTAGATCTTGTCAATGAAGATCTGTTCGAGGAAATCATCCTCTATACTACCCAACCTTAGTTGATTCCTCCTGATAGTCGGACATCTGGGTGTTGCTGTGTGTCATTGTTACCTTGAGCTCTTTATACATAAATAATGATTTAAGTTGTTGATCATGAGAGTTGAACATGTTTCAGGGTGTGAACACAAAGGTGAACGGTACCAGGATGGACAACAATGGCGGATGGTCGCTAACCTGTGTGTGACCTGCTCCTGTACTGCAGGACTCATCACCTGTATGGAGATGCAGTGTTTCAACACATGTGACAACCCAGTCAATGTCCCCGGCCAGTGTTGTCCTGTGTGTCCCTGTAAGTAATACCAGTTAATGTCCCCAGCCAGTGTTCTGTGTGTCCCTGTAAGTGTCACCAGTCTTTGTCCCCAGCCAGTGTTGTCCTGTGTGTCCCTGTAAGTATAACCTGTCAATGTCCCCTGCCAGTGTTGTCCTGTGTGTCCCTGTAAGTATAACCTGTCAATGTCCCCTGCCAGTGTTGTCCTGTGTGTCCCTGTAAGTATAACCTGTCAATGTCCCCTGCCAGTGTTGTCCTGTGTGTCCCTGTAAGTATAACCTGTCAATGTCCCCTGCCAGTGTTGTCCTGTGTGTCCCTGTAAGTATAACCTGTCAATGTCCCCTGCCAGTGTTGTCCTGTGTGTCCCTGTAAGTATAACCTGTCAATGTCCCCTGCCAGTGTTGTCCTGTGTGTCCCTGTAAGTATAACCTGTCAATGTCCCCTGCCAGTGTTGTCCTGTGTGTCCCTGTAAGTATAACCTGTCAATGTCCCCTGCCAGTGTTGTCCTGTGTGTCCCTGTAAGTATAACCTGTCAATGTCCCCTGCCAGTGTTGTCCTGTGTGTCCCTGTAAGTATAACCTGTCAATGTCCCCTGCCAGTGTTGTCCTGTGTGTCCCTGTAAGTATAACCTGTCAATGTCCCCTGCCAGTGTTGTCCTGTGTGTCCCTGTAAGTATAACCTGTCAATGTCCCCAGCCAGTGTTGTCCTGTGTGTCCCTGTAAGTGTCACCAGTCTTTGTCCCCAGCCAGTGTTCTGTGTGTCCCTGTAAGTGTCACCTGTCAATGTCCCCAGCCAGTGTCCTGTGTGTCCCTGTAAGTGTCCCCAGTCTTTGTCCCCAGCCAGTGTTCTGTGTGTCCCTGTAAGTATAACCTGTCAATGCCCCCGGCCAGTATTGTCCTGTGTGTCCCTGTAAGTAATTCCAGTCAATGTCCCCAGCCAGTGTTCTTTGTGTCCCTGTTAGTGTCACCTGTCTTTGTCCCCAGCCATTGTTGTCCTGTGTGTCCCTGAAAGTAACACTTGTCAATGTCCCCGGCCAGTGTTGTCATATGTGTCCCTGTTAATATCACTAGTCAATGTCACCAGCCAGTGTTGTCCAGTATGTCCCTGTAAGTATTACCTGCAAATGTTCCCTGCCAGTGTTGTCCTGTGTGTCCCTGTAAGTGTCACCAGTCAATGTCCCCAGCCAGTGTTGTCCTGTGTGTCCCTGTAAGTATTACCTGCAAATGTCCCCTGCCAGTGTTGTCCTGTGTGTCCCTGTAAGTATAACCTGTCAATGTCCCCGGCCAGTATTGTCCTGTGTGTCCCTGTAAGTAATACCAGTCAATGTCCCCAGCCAGTGTTCTTTGTGTCCCTGTTAGTGTCACCTGTCTTTGTCCCCAGCCATTGTTGTCCTGTGTGTCCCTGAAAGTAACACTTGTCAATGTCCCCGGCCAGTGTTGTCATATGTGTCCCTGTTAATATCACTAGTCAATGTCACCAGCCAGTGTTGTCCAGTATGTCCCTGTAAGTATTACCTGCAAATGTTCCCGGCCAGTGTTGGCCTGTGTGTCCCTGTAAGTATTACATGTAGATGTCCCTGTTCAGTGTTGTCGGATGTGCCCCAGTAAGTATCGCCTGTTGATTTCCCCAGCCAGTGTTGTCCTGTATGTCCTTGTAAGTATTTAAGTATTACCTGTCCATGTCCCTGTTCAGTGTTGTCCTGTATGTCCCTGTAAGTGTCACCAGTCAATGTCCTCGGCCAGTGTGGTCCTGTGTGTCCCTGTAAGTGTCACCAGTCAATGTCCCCAGCCAGTGTTGTCCTGTATGTCCCTGTAAGTGTCACCAGTCAATGTCCTCTGCCAGTGTTGTCCTGTATGTCCCTGTAAGTGTCACCAGTCAATGTCCCCAGCCAGTGTGGTCCTGTATGTCCCTGTAAGTGTCACCAGTCAATGTCCTCGGCCAGTGTTGTCCTGTGTGTCCCTGTGTCACCGGTCAATGTCCCCAGCCAGTGTGGTCCTGTATGTCCCTGTAAGTATCACCTGTCAATGTCCCTGGTCAGTGTTGTCCTTTGTGTCCCTGTAAGTATTATCTGTCAATATTTTTAGCTCGTGTTGTCCTGTGTGTCCTTGTAAATAACTTACTTCACGATTCATAAACCTTTTCTATGTTATTATGTTGAAGGTATGATTTACTTATTATTATTTATAGAATATTTTTAAAGTTATGTTTTATCATGTTGTTGATGTAGTACTTAAGTCAGAGACCTTATGTATTTCAGCGTGCCGGTACAATGGTTTGTCCTACACTGATGGCCAAAGCTTTAGTCCTAATGGTGACCCTTGTGATATCTGTACTTGTGAAGTAAGTTGCCTTTCATATAAGATTTTTTGAGTTTATAAATCTATTTGAAAGCCAAGATGACTGTCATGGTTTCCGATAAGTTTATGTATTTATATCTTCCACTGTAGTTTATGTCAGGGAGTGCATTAACAATATCTGTTGTGTGATTGCTAAGGTATTGTTTGTATTTCCCCCTGTCAGAGCGGAGGGCTGAAGTGTCACCATGAGAGCTGTCCCCAGATCGCTAATTGTCCTGTGGAGCAACAGTTGGCAGCTGGTCCTGGACAGTGCTGTCCTACATGCTCAGGCTGTAAGTAAAACAGTAGCAGTATCAGGGACATTGTATGTGCTGCAGGATGTGATACCAGTCTGTGGTTGTATGTACTGGAGGATGTGATACCAGTCTGTGGTCAGCTTCTGCTGTTATTAGGATATTACCTGTTATCTTACTATTCATAGTAAGTTATTGTTCAATAGTGGTGTAGTTTGACTTTAGTAGCCAGAGTAAATTGTTGTTCTGGAGTGACTGGACCTAAACAGTGAGAGGAACTTATTGTCTTAGAATTACCTTGATCTAAACAGCCATAGTAAATTATTGTTTTAACTCATTCACCCCTGAAATTTCATAATGAACTATTCCAACCTTTGAATTGGAGGAGTTCAAATGTGTCTTCAGGGGTGAATGAGTTAAGGTGACCTTGATCTAAACAGCCAGAGTAAATTATTGTTTTAAGGTGACCTTGATCTAAACAGCTAGAGTTAGTTATTGTTTTAAGGTGACCTTGATCTAAACAGCCAGAGTTAGTTATTGTTTTAAGGTGACCTTGATCTAAACAGCCAGAGTTAGTTATTGTTTTAAGGTGACCTTGATCTTAACAGCCAGAGTAATTTATTGTTTTAAGGTGACCTTGATCTAAACAGCTAGAGTAAATCATTGTTCTAGAGTGACCTTGACCTAAAAAAACTAGAGTAAATCATTGTTCTAGAGTGACCTTGACCTAAAAACCTAGAGTAAATCATTGTTCTAGAGTGACCTTGACCTAAAAAACCTAGAGTAAATCATTTTTCTACATGTATTATGTTTCTTTCTGTTCTATCTGTAGTTGGAACCAACTGTACCCGTGAGACTGTGGGTGTAAGCCTCAGACCTCGGGCAACACAAGACCCCTGTGTTGTGTGCGAGTGTACAGTGAGTTTTGTTTAATCACACGTCTCTGCATTTGCATGTTGCTAAATTATCATGCATTTATTTATACATCATTGCTTACTGAGAAAAACAGATAATTGAAACCTTGAAAAAAACACCTGGTAGGCTTTGACCTGAGGCAAGGTGTCGGGAATTTTGTTTTTGTTTTTGTTGCTGCAAGTCTCTTGTTGGCCTGTATTCCTTCACAAACTGACCTGGTGTAACTGATGTATACAAACTTGGCATACATGATGAGTAGTGGAGGATTTCAGGGTCCAAATTAAAGAACAAATTGAGATAAATTGGCAACATTTTTCAAAAATTATTTCCAGAATTTCATCTGGCTATATATATTAGATCTAACTATACATATCATTAGAGGCTTGTAGAGGTTGTTTCAGTAGGATGTAATTGGGTTTACGAGGAGTCCTACCCACTAACAAGAGTGGAACACTTGTACATTATGTAAATATTGCTATTTTACTCTTCAACATTTTTGCACAATTGATTAAGTGTTTGTAATGTGATCCACAGGCTTCCTTCCATTGGATGTGTACCACACAAAGATGTAACCCAGTGGCCTGTCCACCCTCCGTCCAGCGTGTCCAGTCGGGACAGTGTTGTCCCCAATGTCCAGGTATGTCCTCTGCTTCCAAACATTTAGATCTTTAAATATCTGCTATGTCACAACTATCCTTTTTCATTGAACAAGACAATTAACTGTATCAGTTTCATAACCTTAAACTTTGGTAGGTTCTTTTCGATGTTAAGTTAATGTAGATAAAGTATTGCAAAATGTAACAGTTCTACTACACCACCTCTTCTCCACCTGGAATTTGAAGATGAATTTTCCCTTCCACTTGGTTAAGCTTACAAACTATGTACATTGTAAATTAGCTTTTTGTTCAAGAACTAAAGTGTCATAAATAAAGCTGGGTGAAACTTATCTGTTTGCTAATACAGATTGTGTATTTTTTCAGCCTGTTATGATACAAGGGAGGACCGTTATTATGAAGAGGGAACAACATGGGCAGACAACTCTGATCCTTGTATGGTGTGTCGTTGTCAGGTCAGTGTCTTGTGTCACCCACGGAAAACCTCTTCCTTGATCATTCTTTTCTTTATTCAATGAGTGCTATAAGGAAAGAAGAATTAATCACAAAGTTTTGAGGCCAATAGTCAGTTATAAGAAGCGTGGTTGTGTTACAGGGAGGGGAGATCAGCTGTGTGGCTGTGGACTGTCCCAGAGTCTTCTGTCTTGATGACCAGGTTCCTCTCCCGTCCCCAGGCACCTGTTGTCCAGTCTGTCAGAACATCGACCGGGCTGAGTGTGTGTATCAGGGAAATACCTACCAGGTAAATAGAGATCATATACGAGTTAAAGAGTTCACATACTCACAAAGGTTTGAACAATTAATTAACATTTTCCAGAGATTGATAGGATGGGTTTGCATCTTCTGGATATTTAAATGTTGAGTTTATGTCCTCACAAATAAGTTTACAACTTAAAAGAAATTTTAATGACAAGTTTGCGTTCTCACAAAGATTTAAAAGACATGTTACCATCCTCACAGAGTTTACATCTGCTAAAGCAAGTTGAGAGGGAGAGTATAATTTGTGGTCTGATTCCTCCCCACAGACAGGTGATGTGTGGACCATAGACGAGTGTACAACGTGTAACTGTCTGGGGGGGACGGTGAGCTGTACTACAGAGCAGTGTGACCAGGAGACCTGTGGGTTTGATGCCACGTTGTCTAGGATACCCGGCCAGTGCTGTCCTGTCTGTCAAACCAGTGAGTAACCCCCTGTGATCAGGTCAGCGTATGGCTGGGATTTACTGAGTTATAACCAGTATGTCACACACTCCATCTGTTGTTCATGTATCAGTCACAGTCTCTGATATCTAATGTACTATGACCTTCACTTATTACCCTTTAACCTAATACAGGTCCTGCTACTTTTTAGCCCACCATCATCTGATCGTGGGCTATTCAAATCACCCTGCGTCCGTGGTCCGTGGTCCGTCCTTAAACAATTCTTGTTATCGGTATTTCTCAAGAAGCACCTGAGGGATCTTTCTCAAATTTTATATGTAGGTTCCCCTTGGTCCTAGCTGTGCAGTGCAACTTTTGAGACTGATCGGATAAACAACATGGCCGACAGGCAGCCATCTTTGATTTTGATAGTGAAAGTTTGTTATCGCTATTTCTATGGAAGTATCAGAGGGATCTTTCTCAAATTTTATATGTAGGTTCCCCTTGGTCCTAGCTGTGCAGGGCAATTTTAGAGACTGATCGGATAAACAACATGGCCGACAGGCAGCAATCTTGGATTTTGATAGTGAAAGTTTGTTATCGCTATTTCTCGGGAAGTATCAGAGGGATCTTTCTCAAATTTTAAATGTAGGTCTCCTTGATCCCACGTTGTGCATGTTATGTTTTGAGACTGATCATAAAAACAAAATGAAATAAAAGAAGAACTAAACAGATCTTTCTCATATTGCAATGATCGATTCTGTACTGTACTAGTAAATATGTGAAATGACAAACTCACTTTGAAGGATGACTTTCATACACATCAGTATTAAGTTTAGATCAAAAGTTACCTCAAGGTGCATTTACTGTTAACATGACTCGATCAAACAGATTAGAGGAAAGAAGGGAAAAGATCGAACTGACAAAGAACGAATGAAGATGGTACAAAGATGGGCGCCAAGATCCCTTTGGGATCTCTTGTCTATTATAATATGACCCCCATCCAAGTCCACCCCCACACCCAAACACACACACACACACACACACACACACGCACACTCACACACACACACACACACACACACACATTAATTGCCCTTTGTTTTTGACAGGTCCTGCAACCTGCCTTGTATACGGCGACCCACACTACCAAACATTTGACGGCACAAGCATCAGTTTCATGGGAAACTGTCGCTACCTCATGGCTGCAGACTGTGAAAATGATGACTTCATGTAAGTAAAGCATTTCTAAATTCTCCTTTATCTTTGTTTGGAAGTCGTATGAATATGGCTAAATGTTTTGCAAATGTTGTTTTCAATATGTCACCATAAATTTGGATGTTGCTATTTCACAAGATATCCCCTTTGTCCTTAGTTGTTCATGTTTTACTTAAATTTGGAACTGATTGCAAAGTGTCGGTCAGGTGGCCGTTTTGGAGTTCACTATCGTTATTTCTCAGAAGGTACTGGAGAGGTTTTTTTCTCAAATTTCAAAAGTTGGTTCCCCTTGGTTCTTTTTTGTGTGTATTCAGTTTTGTTTTAGAACTGATCACTTTGGGTGGTATATCCTTCTCAGCTGTCAACATGACTTCAAATTGAATGATTTGTCCTTGATTTTGTAACATTAAAACTAATATTTCGCCAGTCAGAACCCCTCCCCGCCCAAAAAAACAAAAACAAAAAACCCCAAGAAAATCCCAAATTTAAACCTCTGTTTTCATGCAAAAACACCAAAATATTGTGATCTCAATTAACAGTTGTCTGTCCTTCCTTATCTTATAGGTTACCAAAGAGTAAGTCTCCCTCCAAAAAAGGATTGTAACTAAATAAACAAGTCAAAATATTTCACTTCATCACAGTTGTAGTATTTAGATGTCTATGTTAAGTATGTGGGTGTGTTACAGTGTAGAGGTACAACATGACCGTCGGTCAGCGCCCCTGGCTGTGTCCTGGGCCCAGAACTTCACGGTCAAGCTTTCTGGATACAAGATAGACCTGCTTCAGGATGGAATTGTCATGGTAACTATGACACTGAAGTTTTAAGAACAGGGTTTTAAATTATATATTGGAATAAACTGTTTACACAAGAGAAAAGGAATCTCCTACTCCTGGTTATAATATTCAGAATCATCCATTATATCCCAGATGATATAAAAATGCTGTTATATCACAGAAAATGTGTAGGATAATCATATCTTGAAAGATTCTTGATTTCATAAAATAGTTAGTATATATCACAATAAATGACGAGACATTATGTCAGTTGCTAAGTTCTGTCTGCCACTAAGCTGTAGTAATATCTAGGGTGTAATAATGTGTTCTAGGTGAATGGTCGGGTGATACAACCTAATTACAGACAAGGATCAGTGTTCTCTGTGGAGATCAAGGATGGTACTGTGTTCCTCAACACGCAGATAGGCGTCAAGGTAAGTGTAAAGAGAAGGGACAACACCAACATGTTATAACCCCCACCCCCTCCTGTAGCAATGTTGTGGGGGTGGGGGGTTTAAATCATTTTCTCTTGACTAAACAACTCCTGTAGCAATGTTGTGGGGGTGGGGGGTTTAAATCATTTTCTCATGGCCGAACAACTCCTGGGACAATGTATGTTCTTGGGGTGGGAGGCTTAAATCCTATTCTCATGACCGAACAACTCATGTAATACTGTTGTGGGGATGGGGGGTTTAAATGATACTCTCATGACCAAACAACTCCTGTAACAATGTTGTGGAGGTGGGGGGTTTAAATCATATTCTCATGACCGAACAACTCCTGGGACAATGTATGTTGTTGGGGTGGGAGGCTTAAATCCTATTCTCATGACCGAACAACTCATGTAATACTGTTGTGGGGATGGGGGGTTTAAATGATACTCTCATGACCAAACAACTCCTGTAACAATGTTGTGGAGGTGGGGGGTTTAAATCATATTCTCATGACCGAACAACTCCTGGGACAATGTATGTTGTTGGGGTGGGAGGCTTAAATCCTATTCTCATGACCAAACAACTGATGTAACAATGTTGAGGGGGTGGGGGCTTAAATGATATTCTCATGACCAAACAACTCCTGTAGCAATGTTGTGGGGGTGGGGGTTTTAAATGATATTCTCATGACCAAACAACTCCTGTAGCAATGTTGTGGGGGTGGGGGTTTTAAATGATATTCTCATGACCAAACAACTCCTGTAAGGGTGTGGGGGGGGGGGGGGGCTTAAACCATATGCTCATGACCAAACAACTCCTGTAACAATGTTATGGGGGGAGGGGGCTTAAATCCTATTCTCATGACCAAACAACTGATGTAACAATGTTGTGGGGGTGGGGGCTTTAATCATATTCTCATGACCAAACAACTCCTGTAAGGGTGTGGGGGGGGGGGGGGGCTTAAACCATATGCTCACGACTAAACAACTCCTGTGACAATGTTATGGGGGTAGGGGGCTTAAATCCTATTCTCATGACTAAACACCTCCTGTAACAATGTTGTTGGGGTGGGGGCTTTAATCATATTCTCATGACCAAACAACTCCTGTAACAATGTTGGGGGTGTGGGGGGCTTAAACCATATGCTCCCGACTAAACAACTCCTGTGACAATGTTATGGGGGTAGGGGGCTTAAATCCTATTCTCATGACTAAACACCTCCTGTAACAATGTTGTTGGGGTGGGGGCTTTAATCATATTCTCATGACCAAACAACTCCTGTAGCAATGTTGTGGGGGTGGGGGGCTTAAATCATATTCTCATGACCAAACAACTCCTGTAGCAATGTTGTGGGGGTGGGGGTTTTAAATGATATTCTCATGACCAAACACCTCCTGTAGCAATGTTGTGGGGGTGGGGGGCTTAAATCATATTCTCATGACCAAACAACTCCTGTAACAATGTTGTGGGGTGCAGTTGTATTTTTTCTATCAAATTATTTTGTGCCAGTTTCCAAACTTTTTTAAGTGGAAGGCTGGGTGTTATTATAGTCTGTGGCTTACAATTCTAGTTCTAGTCTGTTCTATTTTGTTACTGAAATATTGTTGAGCTAAACGTTTTTCCTAAACTTATAATACCATTAGTAATAATAGAGTTTCCCTGGAGCTGTATACAATGTGTTGCTGTGTTCCACAGTTGGTGTGGAATGGTGCAAGCCAGGCAGAGCTCAGTGTGCCAGGATCATACAAACGCAAGATGTGTGGACTGTGTGGAAATTTTAATGGCTATCCTCAGGATGACATGCGTACTCGTTCCAGACAGATTACAAACTCACCGAGCATTTTTGGAAATAGCTGGAAGGTGGGTAGCACTGCTGGAATGCTTGAATAAAATCTATTGAATACAGAGTGTTGTTAAGTCAGTATAACAGTGGAAAATCAATGATACAATCTAGAAGGTCAGTATGAAAAGTCAGGGATTGTAAGAAACCAATCTGAGGCAATTTACCACTGAAAAATAAGTATAGCTGAAATATCATGTACAAGGTCAGTTTGAAAACTTTAATATTTGGTTTTAAGCTTTTGGGTAACTAGTGAGTGGCACGGTAATGTTGCACTTTGTGACCCGAGTGGTATGGTAATGTACTTTGTGACTCGATTGGTACAGTAATGTTATACTTTGTGACCCCAGTGGTACTGTAATGTTGTACTTTGTGACCCGATTGGTACAGTAATGTTTTACTTTGTGACTCGATTGGTACAGTAATGTTGCACTTTGTGACCCGAGTGGTATGGTAATGTACTTTGTGACTCGATTGGTACAGTAATGTTATACTTTGTGACCCCAGTAGTACAGTAATGTTGTACTTTGTGACACGATTGGTACAGTAATGTTGTACTTTGTGACTCGATTGGTACAGTAATGTTATACTTTGTGACCCCAGTGGTACGGTAATGTTGTACTTTGTGACACGATTGGTACAGTAATGTTGTACTTTGTGACCCGATTGGTACAGTAATGTTGTACATTGTGACCCCAGTGGTACAGTAATGTTGTACTTTGTGACCCCAGTGGTACAGTAATGTTGTACTTTGTGACCCGATTGGTACAGTAATGTTGTACTTTGTGACCCCGGTGGTACAGTAATGTTGTACTTTGTGACCCCAGTGGTACAGTAATGTTGTACTTTGCGACCCCAGTGGTACAGTAATGTTGTACTTTGTGACTCCAGTGGTACAGTAATGTTGTACTTTGTGACCCTAGTGGTACAGTAATGTTGTACTTTGTGACCCGAGTGGTACAGTAATGTTGTACTTTGTGACCCCATTGGTACAGTAATGTTGTACTTTGTGACCCCAGTGGTACAGTAATGTTGTACTTTGTGACCCCAGTGGTACGGTAATGTTGTACTTTGTGACCTGATTGGTACAGTAATGTTGTACTTTGTGACCCTAGTGGCACAGTTATGTTGTACTTTGTGACCCCGGTGGTACGGTAATGTTGTACTTTGTGACCCCAGTGGTACGGTAATGTTGTACTTTGGGACCTGATTGGTACAGTAATGTTGCCCTTTGTGACCCTAGTGGCACAGTTATGTTGTACTTTGTGTCCCCGGTGGTACGGTAATGTTGTCCTTTGTGACCCCATTGGTACAGTAATGTTGTACTTTGTGACCCCAGTGGTACAGTAATGTTGTACTTTGTGACCCCAGTGGTATAGTAATGTTGTACTTTGTGACCCCATTGGTACAGTAATGTTGTACTTTATGACTCCAGTGGTACAGAAATGTTGTACTTTGTGACCCCAGTGGTACAGTAATGTTGTACTTTGTGACCCCAGTGGTACAGTAATGTTGTAATTTGTGACCCGATTGGTACAGTAATGTTGTACTTTGTGACCCCAGTGGTACAGTACCCCCCTACTTTGTGACCCCAGTGGTACAGTACCCCCCTACTTTGTGACCCCAGTGGTACGGTGATGTTGTACTTTGTGACCCGAATGGAATGGTAATGTACTTTGTGACTCGATTGGGACAGTAATGTTATACTTTGTGACCCCAGTAGTACAGTAATGTTGTACTTTGTGACCCAAGTGGTACGGTAATGTTGTACTTTGGGACCCCAGTGGTACAGTAATGTTGTCCTTTGTGACCTGATTGGTACAGTAATGTTGTACTTTGTTACCCCAGTGGTACAGTAATGTTGTACTTTGTGACCCCAGTGGTACGGTAATGTTGTACTTTGGGACCTGATTGGTACAGTAATGTTGTACTTTGTGACCCTAGTGGCACAGTTATGTTGTACTTTGTGACCCCGGTGGTACAGTAATGTTGTACTTTGTGACCCCAGTGGTACGGTAATGTTGTACTTTGTGACCCGAGTGGTACAGTAATGCTGTACTTTGTGACCCCAGTGGTATAGTTATGTTGTACTTTGTGACCCCATTGGTACAGTAATGTTGTACTTTGTGACTCCAGTGGTACAGAAATGTTGTACTTTGTGACCCCAGTGGTAGGGTAATGTTGTATTTGTGACCCCAGTGGCAATGTTGTACTTTGTGACCCCAGTGTACAGGAATTGTGTACTTTGTGACCCCAGTGGTATAGTTATGTTGTACTTTGTGAACCCATTGGTACAGTAATGTTGTACTTTGTGCCTCCAGTGGTACGGTAATGTTGTACTTTGTGACACCAGTGGTACGGTAATGTTGTACTGTGTGACCTGATTGGTACAGTAATGTTGTACTTTCTGACTCCAGTGGCACAGAAATGTTGTACTTTGTGACACCAGTGGTACGGAAATGTTGTACTTTGTGACCCCAGTGGCACAGTAATGTTGTACTTTGTGACCCCAGTGGTACGGTAATGTTGTATTTGTGACCCCAGTGGTAATGTTGTACTTTGTGACCCCAGTGGTACGGTAATGTTGTACTTTGTGACACCAGTGGTACGGTAATGTTGTACTTTGTGACCCCAGTGGTACAGTAATGTTGTACTTTGTGACCCCAGTGGTAATGTTGTACTTTGTGACCCCACAGGCAGATGACCAAACATCAGACAACTGTGCCAATGCTGATGACATAGACCCCTGTAAAGAGGTGGGCTACCGAGGCAAGCGCATCGCTGAAACCAAGTGTGCCATTCTTAATGTAAGTACTGCATTTTTTGTCAGTTTATACTTAATTATACAGGTCATTCACTTATCATTGGTTATGATACATTTCCTTTATTCAAAATGGCTACCAGGATAGTCTGTGATAGGACATATTTTATGCATGTTTGACATTATGATGACTTTTGTTGCAGGGCCCAGCATTCTCCCGTTGTCACCGGACCGTGTCGCCAGAGCCGTTCTATGCTGCGTGTCGCCATGACATGTGTGTTTGTCTAGATAATGACACCTGTCTGTGTGAAGTCTTGTCCTCCTACGCACGCGAGTGTGCCAAAAAGGGTATCAGACTGGCCTGGAGGTCAGGGGGACTTTGTGGTATGTACTAGTGGTGAGGGTTGGTTGGGTGATACTTAGAGATGATCAGACTGGTTCAGAGGTCAGGGGGACTCTGTGGTATGTACTAGTGGTGAGGGTTGGTTGGGTGATACTTAGATGATCAGACTGGTTCAGAGGTCAGGGGGACTCTGTGGTATGTACTAGTGGTGAGGGTTGGGTGGGTGATACTTAGATGATCAGTCTGGTTCAGAGGTCGGGGGGACTATGTGGTATGTACTAGTGGTGAGGGTTGGGTGGGTTTTACTTGGATGATCAGACTGGTTCAGAGGTCAGGGGGACTATGTGGTATGTACTAGTGGTGAGGGATGGTTGGGGGATACTTAGATGATCAGTCTGGTTCAGAGGTCAGGGGGACTATGTGGTATGTACTAGTGGCGAGGGTTGGGTGGGTGATACTTAGATGATCAGACTGGTTCAGAGGTCAGGGGGACTCTGTGGTATGTACTAGTGGTGAGGGTTGGGTGGGTGATACTTAGATGATCAGACTGGTTAAGAGGTCAGGGGGACTTTGTGGTATGTACTAGTGGTGAGGGTTGGGTGGGTGATACTTAGATGATCAGACTGGTTAAGAGGTCAGGGGGACTCTGTGGTATGTACTAGTGGTGAGGGTTTGGTGGGTGATACTTAGATGATCAGTCTGGTTTAGAGGTCCGGGGGACTATGTGGTATGTACTAGTGGTGAGGGTTGGTTGGGGGATACTTAGATGATCAGTCTGGTTCAGAGGTCAGGGGGACTATGTGGTATGTACTAGTTGCGAGGGTTGGGTGGGTTTTACTTGGATGATCAGACTGTGTTTGTAGAACTGGTAGAATCTGTCGTATGTACTAGCTGTGAGGGTTGGTTTGGTGAGTCTTTGATGATGAATTTTTGTTTTCAAATGAAATTTGGTGATTTTAATTGATTATTTGTGTTATTTTACAGAATTTAGCTGTGATGTGTCTAAGGGATTTGTTTTTGATGAGTGTGGCCCTGTGTGTGCACGAACATGTGAAAATTTTGACCAACCAACAGCTGACCTATCTAGCAAATGTTACAAGCCATGTGTAGCCAGCTGCCAGTGTCCAGCCAACAAGGTCCTGTACAATGGTCGCTGTGTTGACTCTACCTCGTGTCCCAACATCAATAGAGCATTCTCTGGCACCACCAACACACGTATACCGTGACGCCACTAGAGTTTTAGGTCACCAACGTAGACAGTGATGTTAGGAAAGTTAGTCAGTTGATCAGTAGTGCCTTTACATAGATATGCTTTACCTGTATGTCACAGGTGTGCTGTAACCTGTGTGACACCTGTACTATGAACTGTGTCACACATGTACTATCACCTGTGTGACACAGGTGTGCTGTTAGCTGTGTGTGGCCTGTGTGTACTGTCACATTATTTGTGACACAGGTGTGCTGCTAGCTATGTCTACTGTCACCTTATGTGTGCTGTCACTTTATGTGTGACACAGGTGTACTATTAGCTGTGTCTGACCAGTGTGTACTGTCACCTTATGTGTGACACAGGTGTGCTTTTACCTGTGTGTACTGTCACATTAGGTGTAAAACAGGTGTTGTTAGCTGTTACCTGTGTTTATACACAAGTGCTAACCCGTCAGGCAGTCAATAATATAAGTGTATGATCTGTGAAGTAAGTATAGATTAATGCATATCACCAGTATTTTGCTCAAAGTTATTTTAACTTGCCAGATCACTTAGTTTGATGCCTGCCTTAACTGTGAATATGAAAGTTGAAAGTAGAGTCAACTTACTTAATGTTGAAATGTGTATGTCGTCACCACAGGAGGTAGTGCTGACATGTTAGAGGAGTAGTTAATATAGGAGAGCTTTAGGCAAGCCCACACGTATCTCTACATATAGACACCAAGTGATGGCCACCAGTTTCCGTCCAGCTAAAAGATCATCAGGAATGTTTATAAATCATTAATGATGTGGAGTATTGGAAGCCTGGATATTCTAGAAATATCATCAATAGTTATTGCCTTGTTTATATATGCCTGAATTTTAATTTATACAATGATTTCTTACCAATAGTTCGTGAATTTCTTAGCCGATATTAATATCATCTGCTGAATATTGATGGATTACCTGCCTGATATTACCATTATTACGGCCAGTTTAATTACCAATCTGATATTAGTTTTTACCGCCATTTAAATTACTAGCCCGATATAACCATTTATTATGGTCGGTTAAATTACTCACCTGATATTACAGTTTTTTACAGCCTGTTAAATTACTGGCCAGATATTACCGTTTTATGGCCTGTGAATTAATTACTGGCGGATTTTACCGTTTTAAGGCCTGTGAATTACCGTTTTACAGCCTGTGAATTAATTACTGGCGGGATTTTACCGTTTTAAGGCCTTTGAATTACAGTTTTAAGGCCTGTGAATTAATTACTGGCGGAATATTACCGTTTTACAGCCTGTGAATTAATTCCTAGCAGAATATTACCGTTTTACGGCCTGTTAGAATATGTACTAGGTAAATGTAGAGTATGACAACAGGTGGTCACACAATTTTTAATCACATAACATTGAATTTTTAAATTGAATATACATGGTATAATTTTGACTAATATATATATACACTATTTTCATTTATACCTAATACTTTTAAAGTAGATCAGAACTACATGTATTTTAGCATTAATATGTACCGATATTGTAATATATTTGCGATGCCATGAATGATTATTTTGACAATCAAATCTCAGGTGTTTTTTTGTATGTTTTTTACTCAGTGATTCTTTGTTGCATTTGTTTAGATACCTGTGCAAAACAATTCCTCTGCTTGTTAATGTCAGTATTTAACATATGAGAGAGACCTTTCTATTGCTAAAAATGGTCTGTTCAACAGCTATTTTGCTGTTTTATTTACATGAAATAAATGAACACAAATGTGATTCGAAGCAATTAAGCAAACCTTGATACTAAAAAAATAGTAAACATCAAAAATGATGGTGTTGTCATTAACCATATAATTAAAACTAATATTATATATACTGTATCTACCCTCATAGTTACAAATGAAAACGATGGCCAGTGTGTGTGTGTGTGTGTGTGCATCATTGCATGGTTGCTATTATAACAGTGATGCCATGTTACTATGGTAATGTGCCTCAATGTCATTGTTATCACTATGGTAAAGTATAAGTGCCTAAATGCCATGGTTACTATACTGTGTGCCATGGTTGTTACTAGGTAAGTGCTTCATAATAATGGTTGCTTCTATGTTTTCTATGCCTTATTGCCATGGTTGTTACTATGACAAGTGTGTGTACCTTGTTGCCATGGTCATTACTATGACAAGTGTATGTACCTTGTTGCCATGGTCGTAGCAATGACAAGTGTGTGTACCTTGTTGCCATGGTCATTACAATGACAAGTGTGTGTACGTTGTTGCCATGGTCATTACAACGACAAGTGTGTGTACCTTGTTGCCATGGTCGTTACTATACAAGTGTGTGTACCTTGTTGCCATGTTCATTACAACGACAAGTGTGTGTACGTTGTTGCCACGGTCATTACAACGACAAGTGTATGTACCTTGTTGCCATGGTCGTTACTATGACAAGTGTGTGTACCTTGTAGCCATGGTCATTACAACGACAAGTGTGTGTACGTTGTTGCCACGGTCATTACAACGACAAGTGTATGTACCTTGTTGCGATGGTCGTTAGTATGATAAGTGTGTGTACCTTGTTGCCATGGTCATTACTATGACAAGTGTATGTACCTTGTTGCCATGGTCGCTACTATGACAAGTGTGTGTACCTTGTTGCCATGGTAATTACAACGACAAGTGTGTGTACCTTGTTGCCATGGTCGTTACTATGCAAGTGTATGTACCTTGTTGCCATTGTTATTACAACGACAAGTGTGTGTACCTTGTTGCCATGGTCATTACAACGACAAGTGTGTGTACCTTGTTGCAATGGTCATTACAATGACAAGTGTGTGTACCTTGTTGCCATGGTCGTTACTATGCAAGGGTATGTACCTTGTTGCCATGGACGTTACTATGACAAGTGTGTGTACCTTTTTGCCATGGTCATTACAACGACAAGTGTGTGTACCTTGTTGCAATGGTCGTTACTATGTAAGTGTTTGTACCTTGTTGCCATGGTCGTACCTTGTTGCCATGGTCGTACCTTGTTGCCATGCTCGTTACAATGACAAGTGTGTGTACCTTGTTGCCATGCTCGTTACTATGACAAGTGTGTGTACCTTGTTGCCATGGTCATTACTATGACCAGTGTATGTATAATGTACCTTGTTGCCATGGTCATTACTATGACAAGTGTATGTATAATGTACCTTGTTGCCATGGTTATTACTATGACAAGTGTATGTATAATGTACCTTGTTGCCAAGGGCGTTACTATGACACATGTGTGAACCTTGTTGCCAAGGTCATTACTATGACAAGTGTATGTACCTTGTTGTCGTGGTCATTACAACGACAAGTGTGTGTACCTTGTTGCAATGGTCGTTACTATGTAAGTGTTTGTACCTTGTTGCCATGGTCGTACCTTGTTGCCATGGTCGTACCTTGTTGCCATGGGCGTACCTTGTTGCCATGCTCGTTACAATGACAAGAGTGTGTACCTTGTTGCCATGCTCGTTACTATGACAAGTGTGTGTACCTTGTTGTCGTGGTCATTACAACGACAAGTGTTTGTACCTTGTTGCCATGGTCGTTACTATGACAAGTGTATGTGCCTTGTTGCCATGGTCGTTACTATGACAAGTGTGTGTACCTTGTTGTCGTGGTCATTACAACGACAAGTGTTTGTACCTTGTTGCCATGGTCGTTACTATGACAAGTGTATGTACCATGTTGCCATGGTCGTTACTATGTCAAGTGTATGTACCTTGTTGCCATGGTCGTTACTATGACAAGTGTGTGTACCTTGTTGCCATGGTCGTTACTATGACAAGTGTATGTACCTTGTTGTCGTGGTCATTACAACGACAAGTGTGTGTACCTTGTTGCCATGGTCGTTACTATGACAAGTGTATGTACCTTGTTGCCATGGTGGTTACTATGGTCTGTGTGTACCTTGTTGTCATTGTTGTTACTATGTTAAGTGTTAAACTTTGTTGCCATGGTGGTTACTATGGTAAACATGTGTAAGTGTAGGTGCCTTATTGCCATTGTGTAGTTGTGGTACAGGTTTGAACCAATACTGTATTTATTATCTGTCCTGTGACAGCTGTGTGTTTATAATGTATCATACCGGTCCAGAGTGGAGGTGTACGCACAAAAAATGAGTATTTCATTGGTCAAATGCATTCATAATTCATTATTTTTATAAAAACTTGCATTAGAACCATAATATTACACACTTAGCTACCTACCATAATGAGTTGGATGAACCATTCAAATTTGCTCACATCTAGTGCTAGGTACAAGGGTTCATAATAAAACTTTAACAAAGAGTTTTTTGTTTGTCACCATAATTAACATTGCTCTGTCAAATATTATTTTCATAAATATTTGAAAAGTAGTTTCATTTCCTGCTTTCCTGTATCAGGTTTCTTTTCAACCTTTATGCTGCACCAATATTTCTGCCTTCCTGGCAAATCACTGATCCACTCAGCATCACTTCTTGTTTAATTATTTGTAACTGTGCAATCATAAGTAATTATACCGGTTGTTTGACATTTATGATATCAATTCCCAGTGGTGTATTGTGTATGTTTTCGTGTTAAGTGGGTTATTGTGAGGGTCTGTCCTCCTTTGGAAGACTTCATCAGAATGTGTACAAATACATTATATCATGTTAAATTAAAAGAATCTAGCTAGTCAACTTTAAACAAATCAGGTTAATAACTATAAAGTCTTTGAAAGAACAGATACCACAATGAATCGTCATTGAATGAATCAAATTCCATCATAATCCAACCTTAATATTTGGATTGCAGCATCCATCGTCCATTGTCTACTTTTCCTTTAAAAGATTTCTTCTAAAACAAACAAGGTCTAGTCATGAAATTTTGGCTGGTAGCTTCCTTGGAAAAAATGACTGACCTACTTTCAAGGTCACAGAGGTCAATATGTCTAAACTTCTGAAAGAACGAAAGGCCTAGTGTCATGATATGTGGCTGGTAGATTCCTTAAGTCAATTGAGCCCCAACAAAATTTTGAATAAGTTTGACCTTGATACACTCTCAAGGTTTACATTGGTCAAACATGTCAAAAACTTCAATTGACTTGTACAGAACCAAAAAGCCTAGAGTCCTATTTGGTTTCGTCCAATCAGGGGAATCAAACCCCAGCTGTCTTGGTGAAAGGTGAGCACACTATCCAATGCATCATCCATCCTACTTTAGATAAAAAAAAACAGCTTAACATTACATGAGTCTTGTATGATCAATAACCAGCTCAATCTCACCAAGTGCATGTATAGATAAAGTTTGACCCTGAAGATGAACACTAATGAGCCAAACAGTGTTGAGTGCTCTGCCTTGTATTAATTACTAGAAAAGACTATATAACCATGAGTTTCACAATAAAATAAAAATCATAAATTTGTCATTTTGTCTTACCAATACCCAGTCATAAGAGTTTGAGATGTGTGAATAATTAATATATTATTTGATCAACTGGAAATGTTTAAATTCAGATTTCTGCACTGCTGTATCAGGTTTAAAATGGAAGTAGTTTTGTACTCGCCCAATATTAAGACGTCACAGTGTTCCTTCTGTATATGCTGTGTACTGTGAGCATATACTAGTACATGTATGTCGTCCTACAGTTGTGTTGTACAGATCGGTATAAATGTGTCATAAGAACAACTTATAATATGTATATTGGACAATGAAATTGTAAACCCCTTATCACATGTTATACTATTTGTAACATTTCTAATAAATATTGTATTGGAATACAATGTACATCAATTGTGTGGATTTCTATTTAATACAAGCATGTATATATGTGATTGTGAACACCAACTGATCACATTCTGTGTAAGCTCCTGTATGTATGCCACAAGAGGGATAACACAAAAACTGCTGACATAATCCACACAAAGAGATCACTCAAACTAAAGTTTGCTTGTAATGTACTAGCTACAACAATGTGGACCGTGGAATAAAAGTCTGAAACACAAACAAGGATTTATCATATTTATTGCAGTTAAATGGCACACATGCCTTCTTGGAAACAATGAGTATCAAATTTCAACACATGTCACAAACGTTCCAGGGTCAATATGTGTCATACAAGTACCTAGGAACACACTATTTGTCTTAGGAAATGTCAAGTATCAAAATGTCAAAATATATGTGCAAGCATCACACAAATACACATAACACCCTCGTTCATGTAACACCCTCCCATGATAACCCTAGTCCATGTAACACCCTCCTTTGATAACCCTTGTCCATGTAACACCCTCCCTTGATAACCCTAGTCCATGTAACACCCTCATTCATGTAACACCCTCCCTTGATAACCCTCATTCATGTAACACCCTCCCTTTATAACCCTCATTCATGTTCCGGTAATGCCCCCTCTTGGTAGCCCTTATTAATGAAATGCCCTCCCTTGATAACCCTGATTCATGTTCCGGAAATACCGTACCTTGGTAACCCTGAATCATGTAATTCCTTCCTTTGATAACCCTCATTTATGTAATGCCCTCCTTGGGTAACCGTTATTTATGTAATTCCCTCCCTTGGTAACCCTCAATCATGTAAATATAACCCTCTCGTGTATACAGTACATTCAACCCTCTTTTAAGAATTTGTATAAATTACTATCATTCACGTACATGTGTTTGATAAAATTAACTAAGAAAACAGTGCACTTGACTTTCATCTTGCATACAACCATACACTCGTAACATATTTAATGTTTAAAATTACATAATGGATAGAGCCTGTAATATTTGAAATTATATAACAGAGTCTATAACATAAAACCCTAATAATTCAAATACATAGCTGTGTTTCTCCCATAACTACTATAAAGTTTCAGCATCCCCCAAAAAGTGTTACAATTCAGTGTGAAATAACATCAGATGGCCTAAGTTTGAATGCTTTATTTCCGTCTAAGCTACGGCAGAAAAAAAGGAGTCATTTTTAGACCGTTATCATTTCTTGTTGAATATATTAAAACCACACTCATTATTAAGTGTTACTGATATTCTCTAAATCGATGGTATTTAGTGTTACTCATATCTGCATGTATATAAACAGATCATAGTCATCTCTTGTTAAATATCTTTATAAACTTGTCATAATCATTCCTGTTGGATATCTATGTAAAATATTCTTAGTATTCTGTGTTATTGATATCCTTTATATAAATTTTGTTTGATATATACCATTCCCTTGTTTCAACTTATTGCTACTTTGTGTAGGTATCTTTAAATACATTTCCTTGTATTCATCCATTATTAATTACCTCTATATAAACCATTCCTCTATCATCGATTGCTTCAAGTAGGAAATCTGTTTCAATTTATAGGATTTCACTACAGCAATGATAAATTTGACTTACATTCGCGATTGATGCAACTGGAATCACTAGTAAGCCCTGCTCCCACGAACATTTCAGTACATGGCACTGATTTAGCAGTTAGTTTGACATCAACTAGTAAGCCCTGCTCCCTCGAACATTTCAGTACATGGCACTGATGAAGCAGTTAGTTTGACATCAACTAGTGAGCCCTGCTCCCACGAACATTTTAGTACACGGCACTGATGTAGCAGTTAGTTTTACATCAACTAGTAAGCCCTGCACCCACGAACATTTCAGTACATGACACTGATGTAGCAGTTAGTTTCACATCAACTAGTAAGCCCTGCTCGCACGAACATTTTAGTACACGGCACTGATGTAGCAGTTAGCTTGACATTAACTAGTAAGCCCGGCTCCCACGAACATTTCAGTACGTGGCACTGATGTAGCAGTTAGGTTGACATCAACTAGTAAGCCCTGCACCCACGAACATTTCAGTACATGACACTGATGTAGCAGTTAGTTTGGCATCAACTAGTAAGCCCTGCTCCCACAAACATTTCAGTACCTGGCACACAAGTGTGTGTACCTTGTTGCCATGGTCGTTACTATACAAGTGTGTGTACCTTGTATAGTAACGACCATGGCAACAAGTGTGTGTACCTTGTCGTTGTAATGACCATGGCTACATCAGTGCCATGTACTGAAATGTTCGTGGGAGCAGGGCTTACTAGTTTGACATCAACTAGTAAGCCCTGCTCCCACGAACATTTTAGTACACGGCACTGATGTAGCAGTTAGTTTGACATTAACTAGTAAGCCCTGCTCCCACGAACATTTCAGTACCTGGCACTGATGCAGCAGTTAGTTTGACATCAACTAGTAAGCCCTGCTTCCACGAACATTTCAGTACATGGCACTGATGTAGCAGTTAGTTTGACATCTGTGATTGACCCCCACACTTGCACAGTAAAAAAATGTCTATGAAGCATTTATTCTTTGAAAAAAAATCTGCATCACAACAAACACCGCTCAATATGCTTTCATATACGGTATAGCTGGTACGGCTGACCGTCCCTATTATTGTTGCGTCACCATCATGATCCCCCAATTGCTGACTGCTCTAAGCCTGTACATGATAATATATATCACAATATCTGCTTAGAATTAACATGCGATACATACTCAAGTAAAATGAACATTAATATCAATCAAATCTCATTTTCTAACTTACACAAACCTGAACTCTAGTTAGAATACACCCATATCAACCCTTCATACAAAATCATATCACTTTATGTCACTTTGAACATCATAACTTATTAACTAAAAATTCAGTTGATTTGCAGTTAAAACACACACTTATTACATAAAGTTCTGTGAGTTCTGGCCGGGGTGTTTTTTTACTAGGATTCGGATCCTATACACCAATACACATAGATAAGGTTACATCGTAACTCAGTGAAGAGGTTTACCCAACAAACACATACATTATGCCCAAAGTAAAGATATAACCTTTACAAAAATGTACATCATATTAAATACATCAAAATCTAATCAAGTAAAAACAATGTATTATATACACTGATACGATCTATACCGTCACAATAAATCGTACTATAAAACACACGCCCTCCTACTTTCACTCGCTCTCAAACAATCACATTCACTCAGAAACATCTCGCATTCTTCCACACTTTAACAAACAAGTCACACTTATAAAGTTACAAACAGGGCTTTGACAACGAGCCAGTAACATTTGTGAAACCATTGACAGAGACCAGTGCCTCTATAACATTGCTGATATTTTGATACATTGTAGTACAGTGGGACCTTCATTGTTTGGACAAAGTGGTTTCAAAATAACACATGAAATATTCAAACTTCCTTAAATTTAGTTCGTGTATACAGAAGTTAAAGAAAAATCTGTTTTAACTGATTTATATTGAGCAAATAAGGATAATATCATCTTCTAAACAGTTATAGGTCATAATTGTATCGGTGGGATTATTATTTGAAAATGTTTAAAGATCTAATCTATCACAAATAAAATTCAACAGAGAAGTCTGTGACATTCCTACAGAAAAACAACTATTGCACACAAAAAACAAGTCAAAGTAGATGTGATTTCATCACAAAAATTACCGCAATGACAGTATCTAAGTATCTGAAAAACATACACTCATGAAAACAGTAACCTACAGCCCTGTAAACAGTAACCTGTATTCCTGTAACAGTACGCTCCTATAACCAGCCAGTACCAGCCACTACAAAAGTATAACATCTACTACAATGGAGACAAACCTCACAGGATGTGTGACATACATTATAAATATAAACTCAGAATTCTATAAATAGCTATGGACTAGACATAAAGATTCCAGTCTGGAATGCACCAAACATAGAACAGATTTAATGAATTTGTGGAGTGGTAGTATTTAAGTTTTTATTGAACAGATGTAAATGTCATAAGTCAATAAATAGTTATACAGGATTTTGTCTGTTTTATGTTAGCACTAGTCTAGCGAAAGGCAGATTAGACTGTACGATGTGTCTAAACGGGAAATTGGCAAGTAAAATAATACCTTTAACCGATATTTTAATAAAGGATCCAGAGATAAAAAAAGCAGTTATAAGGAACATGCTTATTTAATATAAATATATTTATTTTTAATTCTTGCTTGTAAGAATGTCACATGCTTGCTCCCTATCATAAGAAATGTTCACATGAATCATACATTATACATTTTCCATAATGAATTTTGGCTAACTGAAATAATTTCTGAAGATCTCCTAGAGTTAATTATAAGTAAATTTTACTAGGTAACTAAAGGGTACAAATAACAGTAATTAACTTAAGGGTAATTGTAAGGGGAGATAATTGGAGAGTACTTGTAAGGGGAGATAATTGGAGAGTACTTGTAAGGGGAGATAATTGGAGAGTACTTGTAAGGGGAGATAATTGGAGAGTACTTGTGAGTGGAGATAATTGGAGAGTACTTGTGAGTGGAGATAACATCCTGTTTGGGTATTTGTTAGGGGAGTTAAACAACAACAAAAGTGACACTAACATATCATACACTTATTTTATTACATCTTTCAAACAAAGGAATTTATTATGCATGAAACATCTCAAAGTTAATGAAGAAATGATCATAAAATGGGACTAGGAAGCTTTGGACTGCAGGGATACTAATGTCAAGTTTAATGAGGAGGGAGTGGAATGCTGATTCAAATCTAACATCACATTATATAAGGATTCTCAAAAAAAATCCAACATTTAACTCCACCACCTCCTGCCAGTATATTTGTTCCGATTCCAACATCATAGTAACACAGGAAGTTCTCAGTGTAGCAACAAGTACTATTACTGTAGCGATTCTACCTAATGACACATGTGATATCGTACCTGTCCGCTATAAAGAACTGTTTGTAATTGATATGTTCTGTTAACTATTTAGTCCTTTGCTTTAGTTATCAAAGTAAAGCTCACTTGCTTTTAGTAACATTTAGTAACTTTTAGTAACATTAAGTAAGAAATAATCATTGAAGACCCCTGATATCTTTTGATTTATGTCCTAATACAAATTGTTATCCAGGTCCCTCAGCCATCGAAATAAAATAAACAAAACAATACTGCCAGAAATATACTTCACTGAAAAACACTGCTCCTAACTCACATTTCACAGCAAAACACTTATTTTAGTTAACTGTTTATCAAAAACAAGAAGAGCTTAGCCTCTTTAGTTAAGCAGCCTATTTTCAGCTAAAATTTGCAATACTGTGAATAAGCTGGATTTACACAGAAAAAAGGGAAATTTGTGCCAAAAACCACTGACCTGGGCCGTTTTCGTTTAAACAGTTGAACCGGTCGGACCACAGTTGTTTATTTATTAAATAAGGTCAGACCTAGTAATCTGATGCTGCTTTCAGGCGAGCCTTGACAAAGCCTTGCAATAACATTTGCAGGTCCGCCAGGATTTATACCCGAAATTGTTTCATTTAAAAACGGACGAACCAGTTGTTCCACATAAACAAACAGGCCCCAGATAATGGCACACCACACTGTGTAGACTGGATTAACATAATTTTGCTGATTCTGTCCTATTCTTCAAACTACATAATTTAACAGGTATCTAGAATCAAACACCTGTTGGATAGGTATCTAGAATCAACACCTGTCTGATAGGTATCTAGAATCAAACACCTGTTGGATAGTTATCTAGAATCAAACACCTGTTGGATAGGTACAAACACCTGTTGGATAGGTATCTAGAATCACACATCTGTTGGATAGGTATCTAGAATCAAACACCTGTTGGGTAGGTATCTAGAATCAAACACCTGTTGGATAGTTATCTAGAATCAAACACCTGTTGGATAGGTATCTAGAATCACACATCTGTTGGATAGGTATCTAGAATCAAACACCTGTTGGGTAGGTATCTAGAATCAAACACCTGTTGGATAGGTATCTAGAATCACACATCTGTTGGATAGGTATCTAGAATCAAACACCTGTCTGATAGGGATCTAGAATCAAACACCTGTTGGATAGGTATCTAGAATCAAACACCTGTTGGATAACTTGTTGTTAACTTTTCTCTGGTGTTATGATCAATATAATCTTACTTCACTCTTCAGATGTGGGAAAGTAACGTCGGATGGCAGATACCAAATGTCGACATGAATGACATTTAAAATTGACATGTGCTTTTGGGATTTCCCAACTAACATTGCAGTGTCATATATATAAAATGGTCAATAAAGAATATGCTAAACATCAACTTATTTCTTTTAGGCCCAAGTAAAGCTAGATATAGGTCCTGTAGTATATATAGCTGTAGTGGTTGAAGACTCTGTAGTATAGCTGTAGTATAGCTGTAGTGGTTTAAGACTCTGTAGTATAGCTGTAGTGGTTGAAGGCTCTGTAGTATAGCTGGAGTGGTTGAAGGCTCTGTAGTATAGCTGGAGTGGTTGAAGGCTCTGTAGTATATCTGTAGTATAGCTGTAGTGATTGACGGCTCTGTAGTATAGCTGTAGTGGATGAAGGCTCTGTAGTATAGCTGTACTATAGCTGTAGTTATTGAAGGCTCTGTAGTATAGCTGGAGTGGTTGAAGGCTCTGTAGTATATCTGTAGTATAGCTGTAGTGGTTTAAGACTCTGTAGTCTAGCTGTAGTGGTTGAAGGCTCTGAAGGTAGCTGTAGTGGTTGAAAGCTCTGTAGTATAGCTGTAGTGTTTGAAGGCTCTGTAGTATAGCTGGAGTGGTTGAAGGCTCTGTAGTATATCTGTAGTGGTTGAAGGCTCTGTAGAATAGCTGTAGTGGTTGAAGGCTCTCTAGTATAGCTGTAGTATAGCTGTACTATAGCTGTAGTTATTGAAGGCTCTGTAGTATAGCTGTACTATAGCTGTAGTTATTGAAGGCTCTGTAGTATAGCTGGAGTGGTTGAAGGCTCTGTAGTATAGCTGTTGTATAGCTGTAGTGGTTGAAGGCTATGTAGTATAGCTGTCGTGGTTGAAGGCTCTGTAGTATATCTGTAGTATAGCTGTAGTGGTTGGAGGCTCTGTAGTATAGCTGTAGTGATTGAAGGCTCTGTAGTATAGCTGTAGTGGTTGAAGGCTCTGTAGGTAGCTGTAGTGGTTGAAAGCTCTGTAGTATAGCTGTAGTGATTGAAGGCTCTGTAGTATAGCTGTAGTATAGCTGTAGTATAGCTGTAGTTATTGAAGGCTCTGTAGTATAGCTGTAGTGGTTTAAGGCTCTGTAGTATAGCTGTAGTGGTTGAAGGCTCTGTAGTATAGCTGTAGTGATTGAAGGCTCTGTAGTATAGCTGTAGTATATCTGTAGTGATTGAATGCTCTGTAGTATAGCTGTAGTGGTTTAAGGCTCTGTAGTATAGCTGTAGTATAGCTGTAGTGGTTTAAGGCTCTGTAGTATAGCTGTAGTGGTTGAAGGCTCTGTAGTATAGCTGTAGTATAGCTGTAGTGATTTAAGGCTCTGTAGTATAGCTGTAGTGGTTGAAGGCTCTGTAGTATAACTGTAGTAAATATCTGCTGTATGGCTACCTAATCACTTCCACTTAGATTTCATTTAAGAAAGTTGGACTAGAATAGATCAAACCCTAAGTTGATAATCCTTTAAAGTTTGGACCATGTTTCTTAGTGATGACTATACAATCTTCTTGTTGACTTACTCCAGTTTAAACCAGTCCATGTAAGGTTAAACCAGTCCATGTAAGGTTAAACCAGTCCATGTAAAGTTTAACCAGTCCATGTAAGGTTAAACCAGTCCATGTAAGGTTTAACCAGTCCATGTAAGGATGGTGTCTCCAGTGTTAAATGTTTAATCCACGTAAAAGTGACGCCTCCAGTACAATGTGGAACTCGTCCAGCGTGCCCAGGATGTGTACGAGGTAGTTGGTCAGGCTAGGATCACGGAAGAATGAGTGTTCTTCAAACATAGTGGCTGTCACTGGTGTGTTGGCAATCAGAGGAAGCATTTTCTGTATCACATGGTCCCTGTGGAGGACAAAAGCATGTTGACTTACAAGACTCAGCATACTGAATACTTGAATTAATATTACTACCCCTTCTCCACTTAGTGGTGGGTTTGAGGCCTACATGGGGCTATCTCTAGGTCCTGGTTGCAATTTTTTTCTAAAGGTACTCCTGTTTTCCTCCACCACCGAAACCTACTTCATCCTTAAATGACCGTAGCTATTAACAGGATGTAAAGCAAATACAAACTGAACCAAACCCCACCTGTCTATATACAGTACACATATATTCCATGTGGAACACTTCTGCAGAATGTGCCTTACATGATCCCACTTAGCCACTTCCTGTTTGAGAACTACATTTGTCCTAATCCTGACAAGGAAGCACATTTTACCAAGGTTAACAATTTTCAGTATAATGAATGCTGAACTTCTAAAATGTGACATCTTGTCAATATGATATGAGACCAAAGTTAATTGTCATTTAGATGAAAGGAAGTATATCTATGGTCAAAACAGTCTGCAGCAGACATAGCCTCATGGATATAAACAGTTATTCAACAAGCTTACATTGAAAGTTTTAAAAGACCATTTTCATCTCTAAGTACACATCTGGTAAACCATTTTTCTGCTTTGTTCTGGGTAAATTTATCTGAAATAACTATCATGCTTATTGTTGCGTTTTCAATGTCTCTTTTGTCTTTTTACAAACAAACAAAAATCTTTCTGATGGGATATCTAACGTTGGTTATTATTAACAGACATATGCTCACCTGATGCCCACACAAACAAAGATCTGGAACTTTCCATCCTTGCCCACAGTCTCTGCAGCACTGTTGATCTTACTAAGGATGTTACAGAAGAGCCAGTAGCCAGCTTTGGCTCCCTCTGACATTGGGCGTCTCACTTCTCCACTTAATACACACTCAAAGTGGCCCTTCACCTTCTCTGTAATACAGACAACAGTTCAGGTCAAATCAGTCACTGTGTCAATGTAGTACAGACAACAGTTCAGGTCAAATCAGTCACAGTGTCAATGTAGTACAGACAACAGTTCAGGTCAAATCAGTCACTGTGTCAATGTAATACAGACAACAGTTCAGGTCAAATCAGTCACTGTGTCAATGTAATACAGACAACAGTTCAGGTCAAATCAGTCACGGTGTCAATGTAATACAGACAACAGTTCAGGTCAATCACAGTGTCAATGTAATACAGACAACAGTTCAGGTCAAATCAGTCACGGTGTCAATGTAATACAGACAACAGTTCAGGTCAATCACAGTGTCAATGTAATACAGACAACAGTTCAGGTCAAATCAGTCACGGTGTCAATGTAATACAGACAACAGTTCAGGTCAATCACAGTGTCAATGTAATACAGACAACAGTTCAGGTCAAATCAGTCACGGTGTCAATGTAATACAGACAACAGTTCAGGTCAATCACAGTGTCAATGTAATACAGACAACAGTTCAGGTCAAATCAGTCACGGTGTCAATGTAATACAGACAACAGTTCAGGTCAATCACAGTGTCAATGTAATACAGACAACAGTTCAGGTCAAATCAGTCACGGTGTCAATGTAATACAGACAACAGTTCAGGTCAATCACAGTGTCAATGTAATACAGACAACAGTTCAGGTCAAATCAGTCACGGTGTCAATGTAATACAGACAACAGTTCAGGTCAATCACAGTGTCAATGTAATACAGACAACAGTTCAGGTCAAATCAGTCACGGTGTCAATGTAATACAGACAACAGTTCAGGTCAATCACAGTGTCAATGTAATACAGACAACAGTTCAGGTCAAATCAGTCACGGTGTCAATGTAATACAGACAACAGTTCAGGTCAATCACAGTGTCAATGTAATACAGACAACAGTTCAGGTCAAATCAGTCACGGTGTCAATGTAATACAGACAACAGTTCAGGTCAATCACAGTGTCAATGTAATACAGACAACAGTTCAGGTCAAATCAGTCACGGTGTCAATGTAATACAGACAACAGTTCAGGTCAATCACAGTGTCAATGTAATACAGACAACAGTTCAGGTCAAATCAGTCACGGTGTCAATGTAATACAGACAACAGTTCAGGTCAATCACAGTGTCAATGTAATACAGACAACAGTTCAGGTCAAATCAGTCACGGTGTCAATGTAATACAGACAACAGTTCAGGTCAATCACAGTGTCAATGTAATACAGACAACAGTTCAGGTCAAATCAGTCACGGTGTCAATGTAATACAGACAACAGTTCAGGTCAATCACAGTGTCAATGTAATACAGACAACAGTTCAGGTCAAATCAGTCACGGTGTCAATGTAATACAGACAACAGTTCAGGTCAATCACAGTGTCAATGTAATACAGACAACAGTTCAGGTCAAATCAGTCACGGTGTCAATGTAATACAGACAACAGTTCAGGTCAATCACAGTGTCAATGTAATACAGACAACAGTTCAGGTCAAATCAGTCACGGTGTCAATGTAATACAGACAACAGTTCAGGTCAATCACAGTGTCAATGTAATACAGACAACAGTTCAGGTCAAATCAGTCACGGTGTCAATGTAATACAGACAACAGTTCAGGTCAATCACAGTGTCAATGTAATACAGACAACAGTTCAGGTCAAATCAGTCACGGTGTCAATGTAATACAGACAACAGTTCAGGTCAATCACAGTGTCAATGTAATACAGACAACAGTTCAGGTCAAATCAGTCACGGTGTCAATGTAATACAGACAACAGTTCAGGTCAATCACAGTGTCAATGTAATACAGACAACAGTTCAGGTCAAATCAGTCACGGTGTCAATGTAATACAGACAACAGTTCAGGTCAATCACAGTGTCAATGTAATACAGACAACAGTTCAGGTCAAATCAGTCACGGTGTCAATGTAATACAGACAACAGTTCAGGTCAATCACAGTGTCAATGTAATACAGACAACAGTTCAGGTCAAATCAGTCACGGTGTCAATGTAATACAGACAACAGTTCAGGTCAATCACAGTGTCAATGTAATACAGACAACAGTTCAGGTCAAATCAGTCACGGTGTCATTGTAATACAGACAACAGTTCAGGTCAATCACAGTGTCAATGTAATACAGACAACAGTTCAGGTCAATCACAGTGTCAATGTAATACAGACAACAGTTCAGGTCAAATCAGTCACGGTGTCAATGTAATACAGACAACAGTTCAGGTCAGTCACGCCGTCAATGATAACAGGCTTTTCCTGTTTCCAGATAGCAGGGCTAATACTTTAGTAGCATTAACATCTAATGTGCTTTATGAAAAGTGAATGTTCTACTGTTCAATGTTCAAACAAGATTATCACACTACATACTTCATACAGCATCTATTTAGACTGTTATATCAATGTAACAATGTACTTGTGGCCAAAGGAGTATTCAATATCAAAATAGGAACAGTAACAATCCCATGACTGACTTTGACAATTCCAGGAAATATGACTTACCTAGACAATAATGTGACCTCTCCCGACCATCACATCACCTAATTATATAACTAGACAATCATGTGACCTACCTAAGAATAAGACTCTCCATGATAACAACATGACGTTTCTAGGTAATCACAAGACTTACCTAGATAATCCCAGATGAAGAACTTGTTCCTAAAGAGTCGTGAGGATCGGAAACCACTCTGGAAAACCAGCTCCATACAGTGTACCAATCCCCGGTCCCCACATAGCAGGAAAGTCAGGCTGCCACGCTACATAACAATGTACTCATAGGAACAATTTATAATTCTTACATACTTAGAAGTGGTGACAATAAAGGATGAATTCTTATGAGGGCCAGGTGTATTTCTAACAAGGGGACCAAGGGGAACATAAGAAATGGTGTTAACAAAATTCAACAAGAGGCCCAAGGGCCTTAGCGGTCACCTGAGTTATATCATAGATACTGGTAGCTTTATTTTATTGTTTAGATGTGATGTGGAAATCAGCATGTAAACTAAGTGAAATACAATACTTGTCATGTCATCAATGGATAAGAATTTGAAAATATTGGTAAATGTTCCCTTTGGGGCCCCGCCCTAGCCCCTGGGGATGGGGCAGGAATCCTAATTTTACAAAGTAAAACTCTCATTTACCCAAGATGATTCTGACTAAGTTTGAGCAATTTTCTGCTGAAAATGGATAAAATATATACCGAAAAGTGTTATTTCCCTATATAAACTATAT
>NW_018408732.1:489350-537197 GCF_002113885.1 Mizuhopecten yessoensis
GTAGGAATCCCAATTTTACAATTTTGAAGCCTCATCTACCAAGGATGATTCTGACCAAGTTTGAAAAAAATCCATCCACTGGTTCTTGAGAAGAAGTTGAAAATGTAAAAGTTTACGCACGACGGACGACGACGGACGAAAAGCGATTGGAATAGGTCACTTGAGCAAAGCTCAGGTGACCTAAAAATCAATATTCAAGATGGCTGTCTAGTGGCCATTCTATTTCTTTTATCAGTCCCATAAATCAATATGCATGAGTGGGGACCATTGGGAACCTTAATGCCATAATGCCAAATTTGAGAAAGAACTTTTAATTACTGTCTGACAAATAGTGCTAACAATATTTTACTCTGAAAATTCAAATTGGCTGCCTGTCAGCCATCTTGGTTTATTGATCAATTGCAAAATTTGATATGTGTAACAAAAGACCATGGGGAAAGATACCTCCACTGTTCCAGAGTAATAGTGCCGCTAACAAGAATTGTTTAAGGACAGACAGATGGACAACGGACCAAGGGTGATTTAACAGTCCACCATCTGATGAAGGTGGGCTAAAAAGTACCTCATTGATTGAACGAACATTACTGATAAGACATCTATCAATAAAAAAGATTGATGTCCAAGATTGATGTCCATGACACATGTTCAACTGGATTTCAAAACTTGAACCCAAATGTTTCAACACATTAGATGTGACATCCTCAGAACCACGTTTAACACAGTACGGTTCAATGTGGTGCCTTGCTGGGTATGTAATACATGGTGTATAATAACCCCAGAGGTATCGCAGCAACAGACTAGCTACACGAATAAAATGTTCAGAGTTCAATGTTCTGGACAGGAAATCTATCAACCAAATCAATATATGATAATTAATACTAAGAATTAGCACATCAATATCAAGGATCAAATCACTTACTGTGTAATGATCCAGTACCATCAACAGTTAACACAGTTATGCAATACATAGAATTAACAAGAGGCCCATGGGCCTTAACGGTCACCTGAGTCCTACAGTATTTATTTTTATTGTTGAAATATGTACCAATTTGAGTAAAAAATAGTTAAGTATAATGTTAACTTAACTTTGTCAGGACCATGAGCTGATCATTCCTAGACCGATTTTAAGTGAGATCGGCCTATTAGAACTTGATTTTAAGTTTGAAATAGGTATTTACAAAATAGCGGCCATGGCAGCCAAATTGTATTTCTGATTGACCCGAAAAATAACAACACTTTGTCAGGACCATGAGGCGATCATTCCTACCAACTTTCAGTTCAATCGGCCCAGCAGAACTTGACTTTAAGTTTGAAATGTAAAATGTTAACGGACGACGGACGACGACGGACAAAAACGGATAGCAATAGGTCACTTGAGCTAAAGCTCAGGTGACCTAAAAATATAAGTTGTATCAATGATGGCTTATAAGTAAGTTACGTTAGGAAAGCTGAAAGATCTCACCTCCTTCTCAGGCTTGTAATAATGTTTGACTAGATTGTTGATAGCATGGCCCAGCATTTCTTGTATCATTGGAATTTTCAAATCTTGAAAAAAGAAGTTTAGGTAGTACTTTTAACATTATGGCAATAAGGATGAGTAAAGCAAATATCCATTATTCTCAATTATTGAATGAATATCAAGTATCTGACAAATTAATTTGTTACTATGAAACAATGAATTTTATGTGATAAAGTAAGTTTTTACTATGAACATAGGTATTTCACACCTATTCATAAAAGCTAAACTTACTCTGATCTGAGGATTTCTTGGGTGAATTAGGTGACATACTCCTCGGGGATGAGGATGCCAGCACAGCTAGGTCCAGTCCTGTATGGTAAAATCATGTCACAGAACATTATTCAATTCGGATGGATATGTCTCGCCTATACCCTGCTTGACCATCAATGCACATATCAGAGAACTAACTAAAATGCAAAAACTTGATGTTAATGGAGATACTGACAAGTAACTAAGATGCATCCTTGGTCCAAGTTTGGTTGGTCTAGCACAATGAAACTAACTTAAATGCAAAAACTTAATGTTGCTGTCGCCGTCGCTGGAAAAGCAACACCTTAGTCTCGCTTCCACTTTGTGGCGGCAAGACAATATTAAACTACCACAAATGACTTACAAATTTATTAACACTAGAGAATTAAGTATAGTTTGATGTTATCAGTCATTTAGCAGAGAAACATGAGAGCCAAAAAGTGGGGATTACCGTCCATGTCTGATGTTTTAGGGATAATTTCTGCCACTAGGAGGCGCTCTGTACTCCCATCATCGACACCCTTTCCTAGCCATCGACCACAGTTAAACCTGGTAAACACCAAAACAACAACACATGATACACAAAATCAGTGTATACCAATTTACGATTTTGACCCGGATTTCGTCAATTTCACCCGTTTTCACCCGGAATCTTTTCGTATATTAGAAGTTACTGAAGTCACTCGGAATTCTCTAGACTCTTCCATCCTTCTTCACAAGAAAGATGATCTATTTCCTGTTTCCGTTTCTCACCAACAGGTAAGTTGTGAGTTGTTTATATACGTACTAGAACTGTTGTTACAAATGTTTATATAAAGAACCTTGTTACTGAACTTGCCTTCAAGTAATTAGTCAGGTGTTTTAACGAATAATTGAGTTGTTTTTACAATTGTATTTACGTAGAATAGATCGTATTTTGAAGGTAACGTTATGTCTTCTTGAAGAAAGAAGTCATTATCGGGACTTGCAGGTTCTACTTCACGAAATGCTAAAAGAAAAGATTGTGTGTATCAAATGTCGTAGGAAAATGAGTTATAGTGTATAAAGTCCCGCGATCGTGGACCAAACGCTGCATTCTGCACTCTAGTCAAAAACATGCACAGGCATTTAATGATTTGTTTCTGTCAATCAAAATGATCCAAACAATCGGAGTTCAAACCCTACTCGTATAAAACTGATATTTTATATGAGAAGGGTGCAACTTTTTATTGTCAGGACCATTTTCAGTGACAGAAACAAAATGGTATTTTATATGAGCAGAATGTGACATCTTACTGTCAGGACCATTTCAATTGACATAAAAAATGTCTGTGAAAACACAGTATCATATATATTATTATGAGTTAATTTTATAAGTTGTTGTTGACAAATCTTTTTATTTTTCAGCTTTGAATTTGGTATTGTGGATGAGGATCAGCTAGATCTGCTGGAAGAACAGTTCAATGAATGTAGAATGTAACTTTTACCTCATTAAAATATTTAAGTTATAATTTAATATCTATTTTTCTTATATTTCTTGCGAAAAAAGCCGTCGCGCGCTATGACCCTCTTTTAGTATATCTTGGGTTGGCAGGTATGGTGCCCTGTAAATCAGTAAGACTTACTTGTAATTTAGACTTACTTGTACACGTGCCCTGTGAGATCGTTGCGTACCAGTACGTAGTCGACTAGCCATCGAGGTGTCATACCACTGTTGTCATGACCAATCCGTAGTGTGGTCAACACACCTAGATTTTTATGCTGAAACAAGACAGAATTTTTCATACATCATAGTTAACTGGTGTCTATCTTTCTAACAAATATCACAACTGCTTCAAGAGATAGTTTTAAAGATTCCATAGTAGATCTGTAACACTGTATAAAAACCGCCTCCATTGAGATCACTTAGGTTTATTTACATTTGCTCTTGTAACGTCATCAATTTCTATTGTGACGTCATCAATTTCATTGTTGTCAATGTTCAAAACTGTTTGAAATAACTTAATAAAGCACAATTACAGTTGTGTGACTGCACAACGCACCAAAAATACTGTGCGCACCCCGTGCATACATCGTTCACACACCGTCCGCACATCGTTCACACATGGTGCGCACAACTGTGCGATTTAACAATCGTTCGCCCCATTGTGCGCTTCTGTCCGCACAACTGTGCGATTGGATACAATTTGTAGATCAATATTACGGAATGAAAAAAATGCGGAAAGCTCGTATGCAATAATGAAAATTGTATGTATTACTGTAATTTCTCATCACAGTAATGAAAATTATGTACAGTTTTACAATGCATGTTACACAGCATTACAGTGACCGTTAGACTGTCAAGAATGGGTTTTGCTCCAAGGTTACAGAACAGGTAAATAACAATTGATGAGTGACCAGAGTTTTACCTGGCGCCCTGTGCCTGACACAGAGAGCAGATAATACATCTGGGCGTTTAGTATTTGTTATTTGCATTCGGTTTGCCTATAGCACCCCTTCACATGTGTTTTCACACCCCTTGCCCTACCCGACGAAATATGTAAGCACCTCGGGCGGGGGGAAACTACGGTCCAGGTACATGTGTACAAAGTGGCTATGTTTACCTGAATACGGGACTGTGTTGTGATTTCACATGTGTCGATTAAGGTCGTTTAAAAAATACCAAAAATACAATTTCTTAATTTAGGAAAGTATACACATAAAGCTAAGCCTATAGATGTAGGTAGAATATAGAAACATACATAAAAATCAAGTTTATATGTTTAAACACGAAACCGTATATATTGTTAAAGCATTCCTCAATTTACACCAACCACGATTATTATCGCACTACGTTCGTCCATCGTCCGCACAAATGTGCGCAAGCAATAATCGTCCAGATTTCAATCGTTCACGCACCGCACATTGTATAACGTTGTGCGAACCCACAACTGTACTTATTAAATATAAATAATGAATATTTGCTAAAATATTGTCATGGTCCTGTAACACACATTTCTATTACTGACAAACTTACATAAAGCCCTATTAGGCTTTACTAAGTTTGTCATCAATAGCAATGTGTGTTATAGGGCCATAACAACATTTTCTAAAACATGCATTGCTTAAATACTCCAACACTGTATGTAACCTACCTCGAGGTTGAACTCTAGGAGACCCTTAGGAATCTCTGTGACCCCCGTCTCTCCAGCCTGGCCTGCCAGGTTGATCCAGGGGTTAGCACTCGTTGTAGAACATCCAAATTTGGGACAAGGGTAGATTAGAATTTTGTAGGGGACCACTGTAAAGATATGTAACAGGTATAATAAACTGAAGTATATAACCCTGTAACAGTCGGTGTGGTTTTCAATCAGGTCTGGGCAATGTTGTGGAGTGTTTGAGGAATATAAACAAATCTAATTATCAGATATGTATCACCTTGTTTATTCAATGTTGAAATTTACAGCTAGTCAAATAAATACAGACACAAATTTTGAGGGAGGACGTTATCAGAAGGGTAGACACTTCTTAATTATCTGTACCGTTGTAACATGGCCTTACTTGTGTTGGTGAAGCTGTTCGTGAAGCACGAGTAATCAACAGCATTGAGAGATAGGAGGTGGTAAAGGAACTGTTCTCTCTCGTCCTCACACCTCAGGAAGGCATACCGCTTGTATAGGCTCCTGTAAATATACAAATCAGACAATCACCCTCACCCTAAGTCATATCACAGACAATCACCCTCACCCTAAGTCATATCACAGACAATCACCCTCACCCTAAGTCATATCACCAGACAATCACCCTCACTCTAAGTCATATCACCAGACAATCACCCTCACCCTAAGTCATATCACAGACAATCACCCTCACCCTAAGTCATATCACAGACAATCACCCTCACCCTAAGTCATATCACCAGACAATCACCCTCACTCTAAGTCATATCACCAGACAATCACCCTCACCCTAAGTCATATCACCAGCCCATGTGCTAATCTAGCCTATACTTATACAGATGTCCCTGTACTGATATACATGGTATAGCCATGCCCCTGTGCTAATCTAGCCTATACTTATACAAATGTCCCTGTGCAGCTGTAGCAGGTATAGCCATGTCCCTGTGCTGCTCTAGTCTATACTTATACAGATGTCCCTATACTGATGTACATGGTATAGCCACGCCCCTGTGCTAATCTAGCCTATACTTATAATACAGATGTCCCTCTACTGATATACATGGTATAGCCATGCCCCTGTGCTGCTCTAGTCTATACTTATACAAATGTCATGTGCTGCTGTTTAGGGTATAACTACTTACCTGAGAAGCTCTATGTTGCTTAGTAGGATCTTGAGATGGGCAGACAGAACCTTTTTCTCCAGTGCAAGTCTGATCCAGGCTCGTGCATATCCCACATCAGTCCGGATCTCTGTCATCTGTTGTACCTTCCTGTTAGGGGAGACAACTCTATATCACACAACTGCAGATTTACATGGAATTTGCAAATATTGCCAAGTGCAATACTTAACCAAAATCATGTACATCAAAACCAAGGTATTGCTTAGGTGAAAAACATCCATCATTTGAATTCATATAATTTAAAAGCCCCATGGGCCCGTATTGCTCCCTTGTTTTTCAATGATGTTAGCAAACACATCTCACATATCTGTAAACCATCATTGTTGGTCAAATTATTTGAACAAACTTAATAGCAAGCAAACTACCACTACTAGCTAACTATCATTACTCTGCACTTAACAGATCTTTGTTGGAAGATGCACCCTTATCTTACTTAACTAGTAGTCCATAATCTCAACAATTATTTGACTCATTTATTCTTGTAAATTAATGTCAGTCCAAACGAATGTGATAGCCAATCACCATAGCAGGCTTCAGACAAAGATTATAAAGTTACCACCTTAGACCTCATTTTTATTCAAGACAAGTTGTCAAGGTAACTCATTTGCACAAAATTGATAGCCCTTCACCCTCGCAGGCCACTCACCAAATATCATTACCCTATATCTCTTTGCTATTCAAAAGAAGTACTTAAAAGATTGTAACACATAAGACCTTTTGACCTTTAAAATAGGTTGAGGTCATTCATTTGAAAAAAGTAGATTCCCCTCTTACCCTGAATGCTACAAGCCAAATAGCACGATGCTATAGGCTTCTTGGTAAGTCATTTAAAGAAACAAATTGATGCTGGTTGATGGAAAAATAACACTGCACCACAGCAAATACAGAGTTAGCTTTTGAACAGCAAGCTAACAGCCATCATCTATTGATTATAATCCTTACCTTAAATCAAATGTTATTGATGAGGGAAGCGGGTTCAAGGTAGGTAACTCTATTCTCCCAGTGCTACCTTTACGACGGTGAGTTTTACGTTCCAGTGAGCGGGTCCCATCTGTTATTGACATCCCCGACATATCTGTTAAGTAAGAGGTAGGCATATAGTCCGACTTGTATCTCGGGAGGCTTGTATACACCAGTTTACACGATAGACTCCACTACAGTTTAAGCATACATACACCACTAATTACATGATTTGTATATTATTCTTGTTATGAATGGAAAATTGGGACAGCATTGATGTTTGGGAACGCATCAAATTACAAACACAATGCAACACCACAATGTTTTGAAATAATAATCTTTAAACTGAGTATTTGATATATGTAGACATACTGATATAAAGTGTACAAAGATGGTTAAATGTTATAGATTGTATTATCATCTCCAACAAAGTCCTCAGTCAATACTGTCTTATTGTTTACTTAACATCAAATTGATATAAAGGGTCAGAACATTTTTTTAGTAGTAAGAATTATAAATTGCAAAGATTCATTTATTGGTATACTTCTAAATCTACCAATTTATTCTTGAATAAAAATCCATGCAAATGTTGAACTGCAACAGAAGGAATCACTGGAGGCAAAAACCAAACTGGTTGAAAGGATGGGGAGTCCAAACATGCACGATGGTTCAGTTCTGATTAAATATACACAGGTCCAGTGGCTGGCCTTCTACAAGCAGACTGCTTTAAGTTTTGACACAAGCAGCTTGATTCAGACAATTTAATGACAAGAAGCTTGCTTTTGACAGATTTTTCAACATTAAATAGCAGTGTAGATGTCTAGCTTCAGAAAATACGAATAAGTTTGTAAATATCTGCCATTGAATGGTAATGAAATGCAATAGGTTGTTATGATAAATGAAAAATGATCAAAGCAGCTACACTCAACAGATACAGACATGTTTGTTATCTGATTATCATTAACATAGTTCCTACTGGAGAAATGTCTGTTATCTGATTATCATTAACATAGTTCCTCCTGGAGACATGTTTGCTATCTGATTATCATTAACATAGTTCCTACTGGAGACATGTTTGCTAACTGATTATCATTAACATAGTTGCTACTGGAGACATGTTTGTTATCTGATTATCATTAACATAGTTCCTCCTGGAGACATGTTTGTTATCTGATTATCATTAACATAGTTCCTCCTGGAGACATGTTTGCTATCTGATTATCATTAACATAGTTCCTACTGGAGACATATCTGTTATCTGATTATCATTAACATAGTTCCTACTCGAGACATGTCTGTTATCTGATTATCATTAACATAATTCCTACTGGAGACATGTTTGTTATCTGATTATCATTAACATAGTTCCTCCTGGAGACATGTTTGCTATCTGATTATCATTAACATAGTTCCTACTGGATACATGTTTGTTATCTGATTATCATTAACATAGTTCCTCCTGGAGACATGTTTGTTATCTGATTATCATTAACATAGTTCCTCCTGGAGACATGTTTGTTATCTGATTATCATTAACATAGTTCCTCCTGGAGACATGTTTGTTATCTGATTATCATTAACATAGTTCCTACTGGAGACATATCTGTTATCTGATTATCATTAACATAGTTCCTACTGGATACATGTTTGTTATCTGATTATCATTAACATAGTTCCTACTTGAGACATGTTTGTTATCTGATTATCATTAACATAGTTCCTACGGGAGACATGTCTGTTATCTGATTATCATTAACATAATTCCTACTGGAGACATGTTTGCTATCTGATTATCATTAACATAGTTCCTACTGGATACATGTTTGTTATCTGATTATCATTAACATAGTTCCTACTGGAGACATGTTTGTTATCTGATTATCATTAACATAGTTCCTATTGGAGACATGTTACAATTTATGGAGCCTTTTCAATGTGTTATTCTCTTTTGAACAAATTCTCAACAAACAGATAGGTAACCGTAGTGCTGATGACATTTTGGAGAAACTCCTGGGATCAAAGTAATTGCATAATAATTAAATGCTTCACTCAAGCTAGGAGAAGACATGCCATGAAATCAGTGATAAAAGACAACTGAAAATGTTTGAACAGGATTGTTGATGGTGCCGAAACCCCGACGATTAGGTGTGAAGAGATAAAGTGAACCTGATGACAATGTGACAACTGACAGATGGGTATCATTCTTATGTGACTCTATCTTTAGTATACTTGTAGGACAATACACTGGCATAACAGCCATCATCCAAATAAGAATGTGCTTTTTACAAGAATTTCAATAAGAACAATGTCAATTTGAAAATAGGATAAAAACTTTGGTGCTGCCACTTTTGAGTTTACAAGTTGAGGGTGCAACAGATAAGTGTTTTATATATATGCATTATTTTTATCTCAAATCAGCAACAGACACAATATTCTGTCTCATCATATTAAACAATACTAAAACTGTAATCATTGCCCCTGGGTGCCTCCTGAAACTTAATGCCAAAATCAACAGCAACTTTCTCAAACAAATGATTGAAGCATGCACATTTTTTTCTCTGTTAATCTGAGATAAATAAATAAGCAAAATAAAGAAAACGAAAGCAATTTGAAGAATGTCATTATCAAAAACAAAACACTTTGTTGCAAAAGATTGTCTGTTAAGACCAGAAACCTGTATCAAGCAGATGACTGTCTATTGAGGAAAACATGTTCTGTCTTAACAGTGAACAACTAGACAGAGGTATGTGACAACTGAACACACAGGACGACACACGACAAGCTGATGATACCGGAGTGACGTACATTTATTCTGATACCGCCTACGCAGGACACACCATGCCATAGCTAGTGGGGCCGGAAAGGAAATCAGGTGACAGCATTAGTTCAGGAGGCCCCAAACAGGGAAAAAGGATCACATTAATACAATATTGATAATACTGAAAAAAAGAACATTAAGAGTCCCACAAATAGGTCATTTCTGTGAAACAAGCACAGTCATAGACATATCGTGGACTACTTTCTAAAACAATTAAAAGTAACCTACATTATTACCCCAAACATTTTGTTATTACTTTGACAACAATAAATTTAGGCGCCCAATGTGGATTTTGACATAGTAACGATAATAGTGTGCAGCCTTGGCTAATGTTAACTAAATGATATACAATGTGACAACAGTACAATACTAGATAACACAGATTCTAGCTTTACAGTCCTAACCCTAACATTAGATCACATACTGTAAGGAAATCTTCAACCCCCTCATACTTTTACATATCACACCCTGTGTTCTTTTTCGAATTTCCACTCCTCATTTGTTTTAACTTTTACACCCCTAATATTTTATTACCACGGTATTCCACACTTTTATGTCTGTCGATTTAAGTATTTAGTTACCTTTATTTAAATATTAGATAACATTATTTTTTACATCCTCAATGGTTTGATTATACTCATGTTGAGGTTAATGAATTTAGATATTGACTTCGATGTTACTGTTTTTAGAAGCAGTAGGTTAATATTCTCTATGTATTGCTCACTCATTATATTTCACAAGCATTTGTGAATTTCTCACATGTTGGATTTTATTTTAAAAGTAAAAGGAAGAAATTTGACAGGGCTAAAATATCACAGATATTTATGATGTTATAGCCCTACCACATACACATTTAGGGACATATAATAAGTTTACAGTTGTCCTCCCAGTAACATATTTAGGGACGTCCTCTGAGTATAAGTTTACAGCTGTCCTCCCAGTAACATATTTAGGGACGTCCTCTGAGTATAAGTTTACAGCTGTCCTCCCAGTAACATATTTAGGGACGTCCTCTGAGTATAAGTTTACAGCTGTCCTCCCAGTAACATATTTAGGGACGTCCTCTGAGTATAAGTTTACAGCTGTCCTCCCAGTAACATATTTAGGGACGTCCTCTGAGTATAAGTTTACAGCTGTCCTCCCAGTAACATATTTAGGGACGTCCTCTGAGTATAAGTTTACAGCTGTCCTCCCAGTAACATATTTAGGGACGTCCTCTGAGTATAAATTTACAGCTGTCCTCCCAGTAACATATTTAGGGACGTCCTCTGAGTATAAATTTACAGCTGTCCTCCCAGTAACATATTTAGGGACGTCCTCTGAGTATAAATTTACAGCTGTCCTCCCAGTAACATATTTAGGGACGTCCTCTGAGTATAAATTTACAGCTGTCCTCCCAGTAACATATTTAGGGACGTCCTCTGAGTATAAATTTACAGCTGTCCTCCCAGTAACATATTTAGGGACGTCCTCTGAGTATAAATTTACAGCTGTCCTCCCAGTAACATATTTAGGGACGTCCTCTGAGTATAAATTTACAGCTGTCCTCCCAGTAACATATTTAGGGACGTCCTCTGAGTATAAATTTACAGCTGTCCTCCCAGTAACATATTTAGGGACGTCCTCTGAGTATAAGTTTACAGCTGTCCTCCCAGTAACATATTTAGGGACGTCCTCTGAGTATAAGTTTACAGCTGTCCTCCCAGTAACATATTTAGGGACGTCCTCGGAGTATAAGTTTACAGCTGTCCTCCTAGTAACATATTTAGGGACGTCCTCTGAGTATAAGTTTACAGCTGTCCTCCCAGTAACATATTTAGGGACGTCCTCGGAGTATAAGTTTACAGCTGTCCTCCTAGTAACATATTTAGGGACGTCCTCTGAGTATAAGTTTACAGCTGTCCTCCCAGTAACATATTTAGGGACGTCCTCGGAGTATAAGTTTACAGCTGTCCTCCTAGTAACATATTTAGGGACGTCCTCTGAGTATAAGTTTACAGCTGTCCTCCTAGTAACATATTTAGGGACGTCCTCGGAGTATAAATTTACAGTTGTCCTCCCAGGAACACATTTATGGATGACAACACACCCTTTTCAGGTTTAACATCTGATGGTATTCCACAAGTACAGTATGAACATGAATAGCACTAGAGATAAAGTGAAAGTTGCAGCAGTGCTATAAAGTCATAGAGAGTCTAGCTTTGTGTACAGCCTACAGGTGTTGTGAACATGATACCTAATAAGCTCTACTGACCACTGGTCAGTCAGACTCAGACATCAAAAGTCAGGTCCCTTTCACCATATCAATGCTTATTTTCTTTTAAGGTATAATATATAAACAGTTGATACTTTACAAAGTTTAAATGCAAATTAATGAAGCAAAGATTTAACACGTCAGGTATTTTGTGTAAAATATTCACACTTTGAGTTTATTGTGTAAAATATTCACACTTTGAGTTTATTGTGTTAAAGTATTCACACTTTGAGTTTATTGTGTTACAAGTATTCACACTTTGAGTTTATTGTGTAAAATGTTCATCAGTTAAAAAATACAAAACTTGACCTTGACCCTTTGGACCCTGTAACCTTGACCTTAGGTCATTTGACTTGGTGTTAAGTTCTGTACAATTTTGCTTCATAATAACATAAAAATAATGTTCATCAGTAAAAAGATACAATATTTGACATTGACCCAATGACCTTGACCTTTCGTCAGTTGACTCCTTGTTTAATTCTGACCAACTTTGCTTCATAATGTCCTAACAAAATGTTCATCAGGGAAAAGATACAAAATTTGACCCTTGACCTTTGACAAAGTGACCTTGACTTTTGGTCAATTGACTCCTTGTTTAATTATGAGCTACATTGCTTCAAAGCATCATAATGAAATATTCACCAGTGGAAAGATACAAAATTTAACCTTGACCTTTGATCCAATGACCTTGACCTTTGTTCAGTTGACTTCTTATTTACTTCTGAATAATATTGCTCCATAGTGTCATAACAAAATGTTCATCAGTGAAAAAATGCAAAAATAGACCTTGACCTTTGAACCTAATGACCTTGACCTTTGACCTCGACTTTTTACCACAGTGTGTCTCTTTGTTTAATTTCGACCAACTTTGCTTCATATTGTCATAAAATGCTCATTAGTGAAAAGCTACAAAATTTGACCTTGACCTTTGACCTAGACCTTTGACCCGATGACCTTGACCTTCGATCAGTTGACTCCTTGTTTAATTCTGATCAACTTTGCTTCATCATGTCATAACAAAATGCTCATCAGTGAAAAGATGCAAAATTTGACCTGGACCTTTTAACCTTATGACCTTGACTTTTGACCTTGACTTTTTAACCGAGTGTGTAATTTTTGGACTGAACATCTTGTAAATCGGTCAATTAATACCAAAGTTATTAGCCAGGAACAAAATTTGTGGACAGACAGACAGACAGAGTGATTACTAAAGGACACCCGTATCTCTGATACGGGGCCCTAATTATTAACACACAGAGTTTATTGTGTAAAGGTATTCACTCACTGAGTTTATTGTGTAAAGGTATTCATACACTGAGTTCATTGTGTCAAGGTATTTGCACACTGAGTTTATTGTGTAAAGGTATTAACACACTGAGTTTATTGTGTAAAGGTATAGACTCACTGAGTTTATTGTATAAATTATTAACACACAGAGTTTATTGTGCAAAGGTATTCATACACTGAGTTTATTGTGTAAAGGTATTCACTCACTGAGTTTATTGTGTAAATTATTAACACACAGAGTTTATTGTGTAAAGGTATTCATACACTGAGTTTATTGTGTAAAGGTATTCATACACTGAGTTTATTGTGTAAAGGTATTCACTCACTGAGTTTATTGTGTAAAGGTATTCACACACAGAGTTTATTGTGTTAAGGTATTCACACACTCAGTTTATTGTGTAAAGGTATTAACACACAGAGTCTATTGTTTTAGGGTATTCACAAGAAAATTAAGAATTACAGTAATAATTTGGTAGAAGAAAAGCCACATTGATATGGTGTAGGATCCTGATGAGGCCCAGTACTTACTACAGATCGATAGATACACATCAACTACAGACGACAAGTCCGCCTTGTTCATGGCCAACTCCGGCCGTTCTTCTGGAGCAAATAGCATTCCTATAAGTACATTAACTGACCCCACACAAACTGACCTGTCTGAACTTAATGTTTATATGACCCCTTCTGAACTGACCTGTCTGACTTCCATGTTTATTTGATGTATATCTAGGTTTGATAGAAACCCAGTTTTTGTTCAATTTTACTATCATATATATATATACATACTATATAGAACAGTTATTTAAAAACAAAAATTTAATAAATACAGAGATTCTTGGATGTGAAATGTCTAGAATAATAAACGCATATGCAGGTACTCACTTGTAATCAACAACAGAGTATTTCAGTCAGGATAATGTAATGGTGATACTTGTAAAATGATAAAAACATTCACAACAATTTGGTTTCTGATTGAACTCTCGGTAGCTATTGCTATTGAACACTGGTAGCAAGCATAGCATTAAACTTGATATTGTTTCCTAATGAACTAAAATCTTTAATCAGTCATATTCATCACAGCATATCTACCACCAAAAACAATTTACTCCACTGTACATGAAATGAAACTGAAACAAAGTGTCATTGAGGTAAACAAATTAAAAAATGAATAAAAAGAAGAGAATAACATCAAAAAAATAAATGTATCTAAACATGAGCATGCTTCATCTGTAAGTCATCTATTTCTATAACAGAACAAATATAGGAAGACGTTTTGTACAGCAAACTTTCTATCCCAAATACCCAGGGTATAACTATTGGATAGCATCACTGTATTCAAAATATATTATTATACACTCTAATCATTTACTATGCTAAATGACTTTATTCTGAAGGTAATGATACGCCAGTGTGGTAATGATGTGAAACATCAGTGTGGTAATGATGTGCTATGTCAGTGTGGTAATGATGTGATATGTCAGTGTGGTAATGATGTGATACATCAGTGTGGTAAAGATGTGATATGTCAGTGTGGTAATGATGTGAAATGTCAGTGTGGTAATGATGTGATATGTCAGTTTGGTAATGATGTGATACATCAGTGTGGTAATGATGTGATATGTCAGTGTGGTAATGATGTGATACGTCAGTGTGGTAATGATGTGATATGTCAGTGTGGTAATGATGTGATACGTCAGTGTGGTAATGATGTGATATGTCAGTGTGGTAATGATGTGATACGTCAGTGTGGTAATGATGTGATATGTCAGTGTGGTAATGATGTGATACGTCAGTGTGGTAATGATGTGATATGTCAGTGTGGTAATGATGTGATACGTCAGTGTGGTAATGATGTGATATGTCAGTGTGGTAATGATGTGATACGTCAGTGTGGTAATGATGTGATATGTCAGTGTGGTAATGATGTGATACGTCAGTGTGGTAATGATGTGATATGTCAGTGTGGTAATGATGTGATACGTCAGTGTGGTAATGATGTGATATGTCAGTGTGGTAATGATGTGATACGTCAGTGTGGTAATGATGTGATATGTCAGTGTGGTAATGATGTGATACGTCAGTGTGGTAATGATGTGATATGTCAGTGTGGTAATGATGTGATACGTCAGTGTGGTAATGATGTGATATGTCAGTGTGGTAATGATGTGATACGTCAGTGTGGTAATGATGTGATATGTCAGTGTGGTAATGATGTGATACGTCAGTGTGGTAATGATGTGATATGTCAGTGTGGTAATGATGTGATACGTCAGTGTGGTAATGATGTGATATGTCAGTGTGGTAATGATGTGATACGTCAGTGTGGTAATGATGTGATATGTCAGTGTGGTAATGATGTGATACGTCAGTGTGGTAATGATGTGATATGTCAGTGTGGTAATGATGTGATACGTCAGTGTGGTAATGATGTGATATGTCAGTGTGGTAATGATGTGATACGTCAGTGTGGTAATGATGTGATATGTCAGTGTGGTAATGATGTGATACGTCAGTGTGGTAATGATGTGATATGTCAGTGTGGTAATGATGTGATACGTCAGTGTGGTAATGATGTGATATGTCAGTGTGGTAATGATGTGATATGTCAGTGTGGTAATGATGTGATATGTCAGTGTGGTAATGATGGCATACATCAGTGTGGTAAAGATGTGCTATGTCAGTGTGGTAATGATGTGATACGTCAGTGTGGTAATGATGTGATACGTCAGTGTGATAATGATGTGATATGTCTGTGTGGTAATGATGTGATATGTCTTCAGTGTGTAATAATGTGCTATGTCAGTGTGGTAATGATGTGATATGTCAGTGTGATAATGATGTGATACGTCAGTGTGGTAATGATGTGATACGTCAGTGTGGTAATGATGTGATACGTCAGTGTGGTAATGATGTGATGTCAGTGTGGTAATGATGTGATACGTCAATGTGGTAATGATGTGATACGTCAGTGTGGTAATGATGTGATATGGCAGTGTGGTAATGATGTGATATGGTAATAATGTGATACATCAGTGTGGTAAAGATGTGCTATGTCAGTGTGGTAATGACGTGATACGTCAGTGTGGTAATGATTTGATACATCAGTGTGGTAATGATGTTATATGTCAATGTGGTAATGATGTGATACATCAGGGTGGTAATGATGTGATATGTCAGTTTGGTAATGATGTGATGCATCAGTGTGGTAATGATGTGATATGGTAATAATGTGATACATCAGTGTGGTAAAGATGTGATATGTCAGTGTGGGAATGATGTGATACATCAGTGTGGTAACGCTGTGATATGTCAGTGTGGTAATGAGGTGATATGTCAGTGTGGTAATGAGGTGATATGTCAGTGTGGTAATGATGGAATACATCAGTGTGGTAAAGATGTGCTATGTCAGTGTGGTAATGACGTGATACGTCAGTGTGGTAATGATGTATCACATCATTACCACACTGTCATATCACATCATTACCACACTGCCATATCACATCATTACCACACTGCCATATCACATCATTAGCACACTGATGTATCACATCATTACCCCACTGACATATCACATCATTACCTCACTGATGTATCACATCATTACCAGACTGACATATCACATCATTACCACGCTGACGTATCACATCATTACCACATTGACGTATCACATCATACCACACTGACATATCAAATCATTACCACACTGACGTATCATATCATTATCACACTGACATATCACATCTTTACACACTGATGTATCACATCATTACCCCACTGACATAGCACATCATTCCCACACTGACGTAGCACATCATTACCACACTGACTTAGCACATCATTACCACACTGACGTAGCACATCATTACCACACTGACGTATAACATCATTACCACCCTGACTTAGCACATCATTACCACACTGACATAGCACATCCTTACCACACTGACGTAGCACATCATTACCACACTGACATAGCACATCTTTACCACACTGATGTATTCCATCATTACCACACTGACATATAACATCTTTACACACTGATGTATCACATCATTACAACACTGACATATCACATCATTACAACACTGAGGTATCACATGATTACCACACTGACATATCACATCTTTACCACACTTATGTATCACATCATTACCACACTGTCATAGCACATCATTACCACACTGATGTATCAAATCATTACCACACTGACATATCATATCATTACACACTGCAGACATATCACATCATCACCACACTGATGTATCACATCATAACCACACTGACATATCACATCCTTCCCACACTGACGTATCACATCATTACCCCACTGACATAGCACATCATTCCCACACTGACGTAGCACATCATTACCACACTGACATATGATGTATCAAATCATTACCACACTGACATATCATATCATTACAACACTGACATATCACATCATTACCACACTGAATACGTCAGTGTGGTAATGATGTGATATGTCAGTGTGGTAAGGAGACATATCAGACTAAGTCAGGTTACAAGTTATGTTAACTTAGTGTTGTTATAACTACATGAAATATGTGTATATTTTGATAATTTTTCATGGTCTCCGTTTTCTGCACCTGCCACATTCAATCATGTACTTGCATACGAAATCTGGTTATTCCAAGTGAAATAGTACAGAAGATATGTCCTGGACAAAATTTTGGCCAACTTTCATATAAAATGGGGCAACCCTCCAATAGTAATGGCCAGAACGAAATGTAACTTGCAAGTGTACCATTTCAGAGTGTGTTGATTACATCAGTGAAGTTTCATGAAATTCAGGTAAAAGCTATGTAGAATGGGAGTTGTCTGGACACAAACAGAGGGACACATGGATTCCAGTATACCCCTCCTACTTTTGTTGTGGGGAGTACAATAATGATAGATGTAAGCTATAGCCTGTTGAGTTTCTACGAGTATTATACTTCCAAGGATTAAGTTCACTCACAATTCATTTTTATTAAAAGCAGAAATGGTCTGTAATCAAAAGGTAAAAATCCCCACTCTACAGGGGGATGGGGGTCTTAAACAGAAAACACTAAATCCTTAAAAGAAACAAAACAAAAGGAAACTAAACGAAAATTACATGACTGCCAAAACCGAATAAGAAATAAACAAATGCTGATCACCAAATTAATTTAAGTTGTAAAAATTAAACCTGTCCACCAAAAGGTTACATAAAATGCCATACTCATGTTACAGTGCAGGGCATGGTATCCATAACCACAGCTTACCTATACACCGACTTTGTTCCCACTCCAACCAGTTGTCATTGGGGGTAGGATGAGTTACCTCCCCTGATGAAATAGGACCAGTGTTATCTACATAGACATTAACCAGTGAATATGACCCCATGTGTCACCCGTAATGTAACCTCCTTCAAAAGTAACATCTAGTTCTCAGTTTTTGTCTTTACATTTTATAAATCCAGGAAATTGGATTCTGTTCCTGAAAGATCAGGTATCTTCTTAACCTTCTCATATGTCACGATAATGATGCTAACTCCTTATAAACATATTCCTACTTTATCTGTCATATGTGGAAAACCGAAAAATACAAAAACAATTTGTAGTTTTGCTAAATTATCCCTGATAATGATGTGCATAATTAAGATTCGATGTACAGAGAGTGACAGGAAATTAGCCCGATTTTGTAAACAGCAAAGAGGTACAGACCAGGCTGTAATGAGGGGAGATAACTGTTCAGATTCTGTATACAGTGGTATTTCTTAGACCCAATAATACTGAGGAATATAACAGCTAAGACTCATTACCTGTATAACTGATGTGGGGAAGCAATCACACATGCTAATATCAATATTTTTTTTGTGAGCATCTAATTTTAGCCAAAAGGGGATGATAAAATCACAAATAAATAAGCCAAACTTTTGATCACATTCTGAAAAGAATCTTCACATTTGCAGAAGTAAATAACTTTTTAAAATTTTGTGCTTGGTATTTTATTATCAGATTGTTCTTACAGGTTATATAGTGTTCTTCAGCATAATTTGAAAGCTGTTTTTAATTTCTACGTTTCAGATTGATAAAAAGATGGCTTAAGCCAAAACAGTATTCAATAATAATAAAGGGAGGTAATCACTCAGATTCAGCAATACCAAGTGGAGGTAATCACACAGAATCAGTAATTATTAGGGGAGGTTATCACACACATGAAATCAAAACTAAAGCAATAAAACAGCGTTAGTTATACATGGGAGGCTAATAACTCCAATTTAGGAGAGACTGCCTCACATCAGTTATTTTCAGAGCTACAGAAAACAATAGTTCATTACCAGTAAGTACAATTAGTAAATGTGTTTCTAATTCTATGTTCTCTGTACACTACTATACAAGTATATTGGAGTAATTAGTGACTTAGTACAAACACTCCACACAGCTTACAGATTATACAACCATTAACCGTCAATTAGACAGAAGTCAAAATTTACAGTTACTTAGTAAACACATTCAATCCAATACAGTTATCTTTTAAATGTACACAAACAACCACACAAATTCCTTACAGATTACCACACAGGTTTATATATTAACACACTTATATAGCCATTCACAGACATTTGTAGACAGAGGATTGTTAACCTACCTGGTGATAGCAGGTTAGTGTCGAGGAACTTGTTGCCTTGGTTACACTCCTCTAACTCCTGGAAACTCTTTAAATGGGACCACAGTGCCGACTTTCCCTGTAGGCAGGAAATCTTGTATATACCAGTCTACTCACCACTCAATCTAAATATCACTGACCATCATGTCAACAATCAATTATAACTGAATAAGTGTATTATCCATTCAAATAGTTTAAAATAGGGACAATATTTCGGTATCCTATAGGTCTCGGTGACGTTTTGCCAACATGAACTCTTTCAATAACTGAGGTCAGAGATCAAACTTTAGACCATAGTGACCTCCTTGAATATCCTTAGATGTACTTGCATGCCAAATGGTAACTTCAGGTGAAATAATATGCCATAAAACACTTTCTTTAAGGAAAGTCGATAACACAAGGACGGGGTACAAACCTAAAATCTAATAAAAGAATATAAATTGTTATTCTTGGACGTATTCGGTGGCCGGGGGCGCAGTGGATAGCGCACTTGGCTTTCACCAATGTGGCAGGGTTTGATTACCCAATTGGATGTGAAAAGGTATGTGTTCACCTGTCCGACCATGTAGGTTATCTCCAGGTAATCCGGTTTCCTCCCACATTAAGGCCCCCTGCGCACTAATATCCCGGCCAACAAGAGCGATTAATATAAGTTGAAATAACTTGTTTCATAACTATTGTAAAAAAACATTTATTTTTTGAGATTTAGATTCTTCGAAGTATTACCTTTTTAAACTGTATACCATGTCCCCAGATCCTCTCCAGTAGATCACACAGGCTGGCTATGAGGGTGTTTTCCTCCACTCCTGTGATGTTACCGTGTCCAAGTTCCACTGCCTCATGGCCCATCTTATCCACCAACATACGCTTTGTCTGCACAAAGTTTTCAGTGGATTTTAATACAAACATAATAGTTTTAATAAACATTCAAATTAATGTCTGCAACTGGACCAATACCAACCATCCCCTAACACTTGAACTCATATGACAGTATCACTCACCTTAGACTTACACTCACATGTCAATCACCTTAGACTTACACTCAGATGTCCCTCACCTTAGACTTACACTCAGATGTCACTTATCTTAGACTTACACTCAGATGTCATTCATCTTAGACTTCACTAAGATGTCACTTATCTTAGACTTACACTAAGATGTCACTTATCTTAGACTTACACTCAGATGTCATTCACCTTAGACTTACACTCAGATGTCATTAACCCTAGACTTACACTCAGATGTCATTCACCTTAGACTTACACTCAGATGTCACTCACCTTAGACTTACACTCCTGTAAGAGTGTCTCCACAAACTTCCAGTTGGTCTGGGCCATACTCGCTGCGGACATGTCAGAAAGCTTAGGTTGACGCAGACCTTTAGTCCTCGCCTCCTGCATGTATTTCTAATCAAACAAATTGTAATGAATTAGCTAGGTTTTTTTATTTCTTTTTTAAACAAATTATTTACCTGGTATTATGAATTACTGTTTTAACTTCTTCATGAAACCAGTAATTTTTCGTTAATTCTAAGTGAAGCTAACACCGAAAATTTTATTCTTTACAGAGTAGTCAAATGAAATTAAACACTAACTGATTCTATTGATATCTATAAAATACATGTGTACACTGTTGATATTAATGTTTACTTTAATGGTGTCAATCTTTGGAGTATGTAAAATTTCGACAGACACCATCAATAATCAACACTTTAACTCAAAATTTGGAAACAACAATTACATGATTGTTCAAAAGAGAGAAAATACATGTGCATATACCTCGTACTGTAGAAGGTAGGTGTTGTACAAATATGTATATCTTCACAGAACACATTCAAGACAACAATAACAGAAATGTAAGAGTTTCAAGACATTTATATACCTAATTAGTTGCTAATATAAGTAAAGTATCTTTTAAGTATTTTGAACAAGTACATTTATGACCACTCAAACTGTGAGGACAATATGGTATTGGGAAAAATTTAATTACAAGATGAAAATGTGAAAATTCAGCTTATCTACTCCTAGCAAAGTGGCTTTCAACAGGACCCAAATACACTAATTTTACCTATAGAAATACTGAGGACATAACTTTTTTATGCACAGAAAGATACATTAACATCCTTTACAATGTTAATCTTTATAGTCATGCTGTGATAACAGGAGTTTGTTGGATTATTTAATAACATACAAGAGATCCCAGAGGGATCTTGGCGCCCACCTTTGTACCATCTTCGTTAGTTCTTTGTCAGTTTGATCTTTTCTCTTCTTTCCTCTAATCTGTTTGATCGAGTCATGTTAACAGTAAATGCACCTTGAGGTAACTTTTGATCTAAACTTAATACTGATGTGTATGAAAGCCAACCTTCAAAGTGAGTTTGTCATTTCACATATTTACTAGTACAGTACTTAATGTGAAAGAAATAGAATCGATCATTGCAATATGAGAAAGATCTGTTTAGTTCTTCTTTTAATCCATTTTGTTGTTATGATCAGTCTCAAAATATAACATACACAACGAGGGATCAAGGGGAACCTACATTTAAAATTTGAGAAAGATCCCTCCTGTACTTCCCGAGAAATAGCGATAACAAACTTTCACTATCAAAATTCCAAGATGGCTGCCTGTCGGCCATGTTGTTCATCCGATCAATCTCTAAAATTGCCCTGCACAGCTAGGACCAAGGGGAACCTACATATAAAATTTAAAAAAGATCCCTCTAGTTCTTCCGGAGAAATAGCGGTAACAAACCTACACTATCAAAATCCAAGATGGCTACCTGTCGGCCATGTTGTTTATCCGATCAATCTCAAAAGTTGCCCTGCACAGCTAAGGACCAAGGGGAACCTACATATAAAATTTAAGAAAGATCCCTCTGGTACTTCTTGAGAAATAGCGATAACAAACTTTCACTATCAAAATCCAAGATGGCTGCCTGTTGGCCATGTTGTTTATTCGATCAGTCTCAAAAGTTGCACTGCACAGCTAAGGACCAAGGGGAACCTACATGTAAAATTTGAGAAAGATCCCTCTGGTACTTCTTGAGAAAGAGCGATAACAAACTTTCACTATCAAAATCCAAGATGGCTGCCTGTCGGCCATGTTGTTTATCTGATCAGTCTCAAAAGTTGCCCTGCACAGTGGCCCGGTACAATGTATATAGCCAACACAGAGTCACTGGGCAAACACTGGTGTAGGACTGGTAAAATGTATATAGCCAACACAGGGGCACTGGGCAAACCCTGGTGTAGGACATAGCCAACACAGGGGCACTGGGCAAACCCTGGTGTAGGACTGGTACATTGTATATAGCCAACACAGGGCAGGGCACTGGGCAAACCCTGGTGTAGAACTGGTGCAATGTATATAGCCAACACAGGGACACTGGGCAAACCCTGGTGTAGGACTGGTACAATGTATATAGCCAACACAGGGGCACTGGGCAGGCCACGGATTTTAGAGGTGACATGGAGCGAAGTCAGTTGTAAAACAGATATATACAACATTAAAACCACAGATATAAATCTCCAAGTCTGAAACCCCGGGGAATTACACCCTTTTTACTTCAGATATTATCTGACATCCAAATTTCTACAAATCACTAAATCTAAGCCAGTCTGACAATGTGTTTGTCCACTGTGACATCATGTCCACACATTTTTCTTTTTTTTTTCATTAATAAATGATATGCATTGTTATTTTAAAATATATATATAACATTACTGTTTCACATAATCAATCATACCATATAAGGTGTAAGAGGTATGAACTGTTTTATGATAATTATATATCATCAGTTACTACATCCTACTGTCTACATTTGCTTGACACATTTTAAAGTTAATGCAGAACTACAATAAAAATGACTGATGTCAAAATAATTTACAATGTACAACACTGTATGATCATAGGGTATATAGTGTATGGTCTAAATTCATACAGCACTCTTCAACTTCTTTTTTGTATAATCAGGAACTAAAATGTGTGATAAAATTTTGGTTTTCATGAACATTTTTCATATTTTGCTATTTAGAAAATGTTGGCAAAGCTGCAATTTAATTTCTGGAATCCATAAGAAATCAAACCCTTAAAGAACTTTTGGTCTACTTTTGTTTCGAGATTCTTGCTTCTATGCAAGGTATCATTGGTATTACTGAAGATGGGCATGTACCATAGCTTTGTGCCTTAGCTGTATAATTATCTGGCTGATAACTTATCACTGACTATAGGCTTCAATAACAGTGACAAAACACTACAGATAACTGTACAATCTCATCAGTAGAGCTACAAACCAATCACAAGATTTCCATGAGAGAAATGTTACATATAAATAGAAGCTTGTAGGCTGTAGTGGATTAAGTGGTGGACACCAACTGATGCTGACAGAAGTGTGTGGTGTACCAGAGAACAGTGGTAAGACATGCCTATAAGTATAGTTATAGCAGGACAAGATTTCTCAGCCGTTGTTACTCCAGTCATCTACACATAACAAATATTTCTCTGCCTCCTTCTGGCAAACAGTCCAATCAATTTATTAGATTTATTAACTTTTCATTCAATTCAGAGTTCTGAAGTAAATTTATTCTACCAGATACTGTATAGCAATTTTATTTAGCATTGGTATTATTTTCACTCAGAACACAATCTACATATCTGAAGTTCCATGAATCATGTGTAAAACACCACAAAATGAAAATATGATACCCAGCTATGTATGTGCAATACAAGATCAAATCAACTTTATTAAAAAAGTAAAAGAAGCAAAATTACAAAACTTTGAACCCGCGAAATTGAAATGCTATACAGTATCATTGTCTGATCAATACGACACTGTGTGACCTTGAACTTGTCTGATAGAGACTGTACAGCAGACAAAGTGAGCCGTGACTCACTCAGCAATGCACAAAACTCAAAATGTACTCACGAGCCACATTTTGGCATGCCTCTGTGCTAGAGCCTTCATTCAAAACAACAGAAACACAGCCTCCGTACAAAATCATCACCCAACAACATACAATATTTACTAGCCTACTTCTGAATTTATAAACACACACTTGTACTTAATTAATTGAGAAATTAAGTCTGAATGGTTTTGTACAATGAGCTGATCAATCAATGGTTTGAGACATATGAGACCATCCTAAGAGGTTTCCACATACAAAATTTGGTAATTGTAGGTAAAGGAGACACCTAAATGCTATCTATTTTGGGAAACATTAACAACTAAATGCTATCTATTTTGGGAAACATTAACAACTAAATGCTATCTATTTTGGGAAACATTAACAACTAAATGCTATCTATTTTGGGAAACATTAACAACTAAATGCTATCTATTTTGGGAAACATTAACAACTAAATGCTATCTATTTTGGGAAACATTAACAACTAAATGCTATCTATTTTGGGAAACATTAACAACTAAATGCTATCTATTTTGGGAAACATTAACAACTAAATGCTATCTATTTTGGGAAACATTAACAACTAAATGCTATCTATTTTGGGAAACATTAACAACTAAATGCTATCTATTTTGGGAAACATTAACAACTAAATGCTATCTATTTTGGGAAACATTAACAACTAAATGCTATCTATTTTGGGAAACATTAACAACTAAATGCTATCTATTATTTCTTCATTAAATAAGAAAATGAAATAAGAAAATTTTAACAAAATATAGCAATTACAACACATAAAGCGAGTATCTACAGTCTTCTGTTTGGTAGATACGATGTACAATGTCTTCTTATAAAACAATATCAAACCACTAGGTATGTCACTGTTTTATAAATAAACAACTCTGGTCCTACCGGTCCAACTATTTGAAACACAATAAACAAAAACAGACTATGTAAAACATTATCCCTTATTGTACCTCACGCTGGTCCGAGTTCAGCTTGATGTGTTCAGAGTGCTGCATCAGACGGTCCTTCCGTCTCCACTTGGCTCCTTCCCTAGATTTCCCTCTGGAAACAGAACAAATACCTGATACCATGTGACAACACCATGTGACAAAATTCTTCAAGAATCATTTCATCATGTCATTTTATATTCAAGCATTGTTACTGCAGTTTTCCTGTGTTAGTTTTATTTCTATGTTAGATCATAATGTTTGCCGAGATATTCTATGGTAACAGAGCATGCTGTCTTCAACCGTAATGTAACGCTACTGATATTATTATTTTTTTCTGGAATTCATTTACCATATGTTTAAATCCTAAATGGTAACCTACTTCACAGCTGTAGGTTCCTTGTTGAGAATCTCTGCATCTAGTTTGGGGAAGATGCCCGGCTCCTGGGGTGCAGTGTTCTCCTGGTCCTCCAGGCTGTGTGGCTTAGGGGACACATGGTCTATGTAGATCACACGCTTTTGTAGCATTGTCTCTGAAATAACAGCTACACAGTTGGAAAATCTAATATGTAACTTCACACTACACATAGTTAGAAACACTGACACCTTACTTCACACTACACACAGTTAGAAACTCTGACATCTAACTTCATTCCAAGAGGAGACATAATGAATGCAATTTCAAACCTACTGACACAGACTCACCACCAGATTCATACATGTATGTGTGTGTGTGATCTTCTGACACATACATGTACACCACATACATGTAGCCGCTAGTAATACCATGCGAGTATGTGTGTGTGATCAAACCTACCTGTATCTACTAGAGTTGTACATTGTGAGTAGCTGTGTGTGTGTGATCAACCCTACCTGTATCTACTAGAGTTGTACATTGTGAGCAGGTGTGTGTGTGTGATCAAACCTACCTATATCTACTAGAGTTGTACATTGTGAGTAGGTGTGTGTGTGATCAAACCTACCTGTTTCTACTAGAGTTGTACATTGTGAGTAGGTGTGTGTGTGTTCAAACCTACCTGTATCTACTAGAGTTGTGCATTGTGAGCAGGTGTGTGTGTGATCAAACCTACCTGTATCTACTAGAGTTTTACATTGTGAGTAGGTGTGTGTGTGTGATCAAACCTACCTTATCTACTAGAGTTGTGCATTGTGAGCAGGTGTGTGTGTGATCAACCCTACCTGTATCTACTAGAGTTGTAAATTGTGAGCAGGTGTGTGTGTGTGATCAACCCTACCTGTATCTACTAGAGTTGTAAATTGTGAGCAGGTGTGTGTGTGTGATCAACCCTACCTTATCTACTAGAGTTGTGCATTGGGAGCAGGTGTGTGTGTGTGATCAAACCTACCTTATCTACTAGAGGTGTGCATTGTGAGCAGGTGTGTGTGTGATAAAACCTACCTGTATCTACTAGAGTTTTACATTGTGAGTAGGTGTGTGTGGGTGATCAAACCTACCTTATCTACTAGAGGTGTGCATTGTGAGCAGGTGTGTGTGTGATCAAACCTACCTTATCTACTAGAGTTGTTCATTGTGAGTAGTTGTGTGTGTAATCAAACCTACCTGTATCTACTAGAGTGGTGCATTGTGAGTAGTTGTGTGTGTGATCAAACCTACCTGTATCTACTAGAGTTGTACATTGTGAGTAGGTGTGGGTGATATTTTCTCCTAAGATTTCCTTCAGTATCTTAAGCCTGGAATCAAACACTCGCAGCTGTGGTTCTTGGTCTTCCCATTGACTTAGAATTTTATTGTCTACCATCGTTGTAAACATCTGCGTCTCTGTAAAGGATGATAAAAATGGGAGATAGCCCTCTGGCTGGTCACTAAGGAATGCTGCCTTGTCAAAGTTCTGCATCGACTCTCGGTTATTTAACCAGGCATCCATGTCCTGGTTAGGTTGAATCACAAATGTCTCGTACGAACTGAACAGGTGTAGGAAATGGTTTAGGAAAATCTCACGCACCGTATTGTTGAACTTAAGGTCCTCTATTTCCTTCACACTCATGGACGATGGGTCACGTGATCCTGCCTCCTTACTGTCCTTGCTCGGCATGTCCGAGAACTCTTCAATAGACGACCACACCCCTGTTTTCTTAGCAAGTGCAGATATCTTAGCAAAGGCTTCACTCTGCTGAAGAATCTCCATTTTGTTAGTTTTTAGTGCATCCTCCTTACTGAGACTGCGACGGGGACTGGCCTGTTTAGGATTTACTGCAGGGTCGGTCTTAGCAGTCTCCACCTTTTCCCGGTATAGTCGTGTCCGATGGATACTACACACATTGATGAGCTCTTCGGTCAACTCCTGGAGGTGGGGAAACCTTGGCAGCTCTTCTGGCACATCAACAGTCTTCTCATCCAAGTCCACAAAACACATGTTAGCCTGCATAAACAAGACAGGCATTGACAGGCTGACATGTACTTGTATAAACATTAATGGATGATTTCATGCCATCACAAAATAATTATTTGAAAATTTCATTTAATCCATTAAACTATATGACTTGAATCTACACACACATCTACTTGTAAAAATGGTGCCAGGAATTACCAATGGTTTCCACCATCAATTAAATAGTCAAGGGATATGGCTAGTCACATCGTAGTCTTCAGTCTATCAATTATATAGTCAAGGGATATGACGAATGACATCCTAGTCCTCAGTCTATCAATTATATAGTCAAGGGATATGACTAATCACATCCTAGTCCTCAGTCTATCAATTATATAGTCAAGGGATATGGCTAGTCACATCGTAGTCTTCAGTCTATCAATTATATAGTCAAGGGATATGGCTAGTCACATCCTAGTCCTCAGTCTATCAATTATATAGTCAAGGGATATGGCTAATCACATCCTAGTCCTCAGTCTATCAGATAATTATGTAATACACATGCACCACTCATTGTTAAACATCTCTACCAGTAATTTACATCAATACAACAAACATTATAGGTAAGAACTGCCATTATTTTTTATACCTTAAACTCTACAGATCTGATAAAGGATGAAGTGTTGATTTTAGATATACTTATATTTTGTATACATATAAAGTATGCGATGAAACTTCCATTATAAGGAAAAACACCACGAGAAATGCTGATTTACTGTAGAGACTATAAGCTGTATCAAGAGTAATTATATTTGTATTTGTATTGGAAATGCTTTAGGAGAGAATGTTTGATTTACCTCACTTGGAAGTTCTAACTCAGAACGGTTCTCACGGCCATGGTGAAGTCCCATAATGAATGGAACCGGAGCATCCAGGAAGTGTGTCAGAGACGCTGGCAAGATTGGCACATAAACGTGCTGCCATGCAAATGGGAAAACCAGCGTGTTCATACACTCTGCCACCAACATCAGTCTCTGGTAATCTGGTAAATAATCAGAATAAGATGACAAAATCAAACGACTTTTCTACAATTGTGACTAATCAACTCACACCTTATCCTTTTAATAAAACCTTCCAACTATGAATATATCTATTTTCTAAGTAAACTAAAGAGTACATTATTAACAGAGGTTTCTTGTTTTCATGACAGTGTAACGACATTAAAATTTCCTAGAATTGAATTTTCACAATATCATCATTGTTATATGAAATGAAATCTAGTTATTTGTTTCCACTGAATAAAAAGTGAAAATTAAATATTATATTCACAAGGTAAAAACTTAATGACATTATAGAATAATGCTGGAAGATTATAACTAACCGGATGCATAGATAAGGATCTGGTGTTCGAGTAAGACACTGGTGAAGAGTTGGATGATGTCCCTCACTTCTAGGGATCGGAACAAGTCCCAGAGGGAGAAATCAAATAAGGGTAGCTCACTCACACCTGTCAAATGTAGAAAATATATGTACAAAAACATCTATTATACTTCATCATGATCAGTATATATTTACAGGCATTATATATGACAGGCATACATCTACATTGATTATTGTATTTAACATAACAAGGGCCACTGCTCTGAGGACATGCAACACACCCCTAAGATTTTGAAAATATATCTCAAATTACAAATTGTAATATTCTGAATTCTTTTCTATCCCGCATATTCCTGGTCAGTTTTTAAGCTGCCATGGAACATTATCTGCTGATTAAATGACCAGCACAATCTTTCAGAATGATATATAATGTACTGCCTAAGTTATTTATCAGGAATTCAAGTTGAGGATAAAGAGATACTAGTGTCTCTGGTATGGTGGGAAAATTGTCAAAATATGAAGTATATGCTATTCAAGGAAAATTGGTCTGAATACATATATGCCTCCCTTTCATTGTGTCCAGTGCTCTTACCAGGTACTAGCTCAAATATTGTACTAGAATGCATCGTCATTATCATTTTGATTTTATCACAAATATACATCTACTTTAACAGGTCGAAAGTTTAAATATTATATTTATAATGGTATTATTAGGTACTGTTAAGCTTATTAATTTTAACTTTTCAATAAGTCAAGATATACTTATCTAATATTAATATAAAAAAAATCATATGATGTATTATGAAGTGTTTTTTAAATAATAAGATAAGCAATGTTTTCCAATATTACAGGTAATCATTCATAAAAAACTCTAATCAACATACTTAGAAAAGTGTTTACATCAAAAGTGCAGGCAGGCATTTATTGAACAAAAACATTATTAGTCAGTCGTAATCTACATTAACTGAAGCATACCTAGAATATAACATACAAAAATGTGTGCATATATGGCATATACGGAAAATCATCAACAAAATTCTGTACGAAAAATACATGTACCATCATGTTACACATGATAAATATAATAGAAAGCAAGTTGCAAGCAGATTACCAAATTCACTGTCTTTATAAAGGTAATGATAAATAACCACAATGACTACAAGCAAATGGCATAAACTTATTATAGGACAGCATTAAGAATAACACTGCAAATTCACAAAGACATTTATGTTAAAAAAAAATAGAATTCATTACATGTCTTTGTTGGGTTTAAGTAATGTGAAATTAAATATTTACTTTCAGAGCTTGAGAATACTGATTACTAAGGGGTTTTCCTAACTAATATGAGAAGGAAAATTGGACAACATTTGGAAAGTTGTGAAAAATTATGAAAACAAAAATGAGATTATTAGATCAGCACTAACGCTCAAATATACACAAAGATCAGCTTAATAATTTAGTATTGTCAAATTAAGGTGTGATCTATCAGGAAAAGTGGCTACAGTAGGTTAAGTTACAGTAAAATACACAGGCACAATTAACACATATTTGAGACCTGAAGAAATTAGATTGGTATAGGCCTTATTTGGTGCCTAATTGGTTAAAGAGTTTGATTTTCATCAGTAAAATCCCTTACCAAGGGACACAAATTATAAACACAACTTTGTTGCAAGCAAAAATTTGTAATAAGTATCACTGTAAAATAAAAACTTTATTTATTTTTACAACAATTATGAAACAATTTATAACATGCATGGCTGTAGGAAGTGTTTGCTGAAGAGTTTGAGCCTAGTGAGAAGTTAGGTGTACAGACTAATTCCCTTTACCATTGCTGATACAGGAGTTTACAACACACACAATATAACAAACCTTTCACAATGATTCTCACAGCTTAACATAAATATCGTTGTATATAAACTCTCTTAATTTTAAGACCTTATTATAGTTGAGGATACAAATTTGATTGCAGGAAACATTTGTGTAATTTGGATATTCTGATTTGATTTGGTGTATACATTTGTATTGACAAATTACATACTTAAAATTTTGTTGTCTACTTCAAAATTGTAATATGTCAATAGAATTTCTGGAAAATGAACTATACTCTGCTGCACTTGTTGATATTTGGCTGTATACATGAGATTGGGTTGTTAAAGGTTTGTGACATACAGGGATGATACATATATAGAGGTCAGACAAGCTGTAGGGCTGACACAAACCTTTCACCTCTCGCCAATCCACTGCAAATCAATCAAAACAATCATAAACAATATACATCTCATGGTCAAGCTGGACTATGACTTTGTACATAACACACACCCTAATGCATCATGTCAAGGTCAAGCTTCACAGTGCTGAATTATTGACCTGACTTTTGGTTAGAAAGATCTCTGTTTTATCAGAAATTATCAAAATCATTATATCAACATTAAGCGGAATTTATTACCATCAATGTGTTTTCTTCAATAAGTATGTGCTTGCACAACTTGACCATGTGCATTTCTGTTACTATATACATTAATGTACAGGTATATCATATAGAGTATAATCTTGTTTATTTTCTAAATAAATACTTTATCATGATGCAGTTATGATTTCTTTAATTTGTGAGAGTTAGCATGCATATATAATAACAACCAATGTTTTATTATACAATAATGTTCTTCCCCATGCAGTCTCACTATTAGTTTAATATCCATGATAATGTATAAGAGCATCATATTTACAGGCCTTATATATAATAGTCTTTGATATTTTATGAACAGGTATCTAGTGGAGCATGTATCACTAACAAAAGTACCTGTTCATTATCTGATCAGGATCTAGACAAGAAGTTGGAATGCTTGGACCCCAACAATTCAAATAACAACACTAAAATATTGCACTTTAATTTGAATAGATTTTCCTTTGTTGGTCAAACATACTTAAACAAACATTAGAAAGGAACCTCATATTTGTTAAAATTCTAAAGTTACTTTAATATTTGGTGTCAAAAGCAATATAATCCCCCCCCCNTCTAGTTGATGTTAGTAACCATGCAGCATGTAGTAGTATAGGTAGATTCCCATGCAGTTTGATCAAATCAATTATGACTTATTCATGTCACTGTCAGAATAGCCACCAAACTTAACATCGATATGTTGGGATACTAATTTAAACAATTTTTATCTGAAGGTTATTACATTGAAATACATACAATACCCACAGATCTATCAAATCAAAATTGCTTACTTTCCATGTCACTAATTAAATATGACCAATTATGTTACTAAATCCATTGACAACCATAAGCAACAGCAATTTAAGTTGCTGGTATACATGTGTGTTTTTGAAACGAAAACAAAATGTGTTGCAATATATTGGCCATGTTAACGTTTCAGGTCATTCATGTATGTTACAAAAAAAGTTTTTTTTTTTAATAGATCGTCTCCTATTAAACTTTATCATACATAAGTTATCTATTGAAGCTAATAAACTTAAATGTATTATATTTGTCTTACTTCATGAGGGTACATTTGTTTACATATCAATGAATCACAAGTAATTTTATTTTACAAATATTGATGTTTTAGGATTGCACTTCAGAAACTTACTTGGCCTCTGACAGAAGATAGGCATCTCTACACCATAGAATTTGAGGCTGCGACCAGGAGGAGGTAATGGAACCTCGTACAGAATGTTATAGATGTAGCTCTCCAAAGGCAAGTGTGTTTCTGATGGCTTTGACACAGCTTCATACAACTGTCGCAGGAACTGTCGAGATGCTCTCACAAATGGCATCTGAGTGATCAGACAGATTGTCTTCGTCACAAAAAGTTTGTCCTTCTGTGGGTCATAAATGCGGGCACTGTCCCTTGGACTGGTTTGTCGCTGGTGGTGTCCGGGTCGAGGACTAGTGTCCCGTGAGGAGCGTCCACTATCCATGGAACAACTGGCCACTTCCGCCTGGTACATGTGCTGCAGCGTCTGCATAGCAGCACTAATTTTCCTGTCATTAACCTCCTCGTAGAAGGTAAAGGCTGACCCAAAGTTACGGCTTCCATCTTCTTTTGTGATGATAAAGGAATGAAACTTAGGTCGATGTGAATCTTTTTGTGTTCGAAATATTAATCCTTTTGGCAAGCTGAGCTGTAAAGTGAATTTACAAAACGCAAAATAAGTACTAGTACTTGAACAAGCTTACCAAGAAATTGCAAAGCAGTGATACAAATATTGCAGCATTTTATCATGTTACAGGGAACGAAATTATTTGACCTTTAAGTCCTTCTGCAACATTCACCTGATGCTATTAATCTGAGAGTGATACGGGACACAATGTCAAATCATAATTAATCTACATGTTTTGAAGTTTTATAAAAATAAAAATATTCAATCAATTCAATATTGTCATGGTGCATTGATGTACTATGAAGTTTCATATGAAATGTTCAGCCAATTCATATTTTTTACCTGTTGTTAGAAGGACTTGACCTTTATTTCTCAATGTTTTCCCCCATATATATAACAACTTACCATGCCCACGGCATCTTTGTCGAAGGGACTCCATGGCACTGACTGAGGAAAGTGTAGTAACACTTTAGACTTGAATGGTCGGTCAAGGGGAGGACACTGTAAATTGTCACCTAAAACGATACAATGAAATAAAGTGAGCTGCTGTGTAGAGTACCAAAGAAATCTCAGGTCAGTGGTTTGATCCCAAACAGAGCCACATACATCCTTTAATTACAACAGATGTTTCTAAATATTTTCCCCCTAGTTGCATTAGTGGCCTTTCAGAGATATGGTCCTCTACAATGACACCAGGTTTGACAAACAATATATAGGGTGGTTTGGTGGTGCAGTGGATAGCACACTTGCCTTTCACCAAAGCGGCTGAGGTTTGGTTACCTGATCGGACGTGAAAAGGTTGGGGTCACCTGCCCGGCCACGTGGGTTTTCTCCGGGTACTCCAGTTTAATTTCCTCCCACACTAATTATAAGACCCCCTCGCGCTAACATCCGGGCCAACAAGAGTGATTAATATAAGTTGAAATAACTTGTTTCATAATTGTTCTAAAATAGATACAGTTTATATTTCATAACAATATATGAAATCATCATCATATGTAAAATTATTTATCTAATGGTCATGAGCTTCAATTAAACAAAAAGTATCGTGATTATGAGCTGAATAATTCAAATATTCCACCATCTGTATGCAGACAACATGCTATCTGATTACATTTCCTCCCAAAGCTTCACACATTCTGATATTATGTAGAAGGTTATCTAATTATCAGTAATTAGTTTACTATAATTAGAGTAACATAATTAACTCCAGCATGCACTGGCATCGTGTCTCAATATATTAACAATGTAAAAAAATAATCAAATGTAATTTCATTAATGAATTTATCTAAATGTTTTGTTCAATAGTAGAATAGAAAACCTATATATAGTAAACAAAGCTGGTGTCATCCAAGTGTGACCTGGTGATTGTACTCCATCACCTGATCATCTAGGCTCTTAATGACTGATGTCTGATCGATCTCATTGTTTGTTGTATGTTGATGTATTACTAGTTATGTCATCTGAAGCGACACTATTACTGTACACGTGTACAAATAACGTAACGAAATTAAAGTTTTACAAATCTTCGTCGGAAACATGAGACACGCAACACACCATTCACCCGTATGAGTGCGGATCGAGTTCACCGAGGGCAACACCCTGAATATCTCCAACGGTTGCAGAGGCTGAACCACAAACCTGATAGTGTATCCGGCTCCAATCCCGACCCCACGTCCAGCCCACAGACCACGAAGTAGTCGGCAAATCGACTGGGGTTACCCTGGTTTGTCATCCCGTCGCCTGATCCCTCGTGTGCTCTCGCATTATTTCAATCTAGCTCCGATGTGACAGTCGGCAAGTCTTCGTCGGTCGTCGAAAATTACATGTCTGCTTCTTCCTGTTTATTACTGACACTAGAGGGCGCTGTCATGATAAGTAGAGCTGATTATTATTTCAAGCGTAGTTTCGCTTTGGCCTGCTTTACCTTGGACACGTTTACATGAATGTGGTAAGTACTTGTCTAAGGTTTTAGGCCTATATAAGTTATGTTGAGAGTAAACAACTAGATATCGTGATGTCAAGTAAGTGATAAAACTGAATCAGGTACAGGTGATCACACATTTTTTAGCACTCATGCTTTAATCTCAGAACTACATTCCGTAAGTAGGTCGAATCACAGGGTCACGCAAGTTGCAACTCCTATTAATATTGATCTTGTTTAGGGTTTCAGTCGCTAGGTGCATTATTTTGGGATATAACATATCCAGCGACTGAAAGCCTAAAATAACATCAATATTAATAGTAGTTGCGTGGTAACGTACCAAGCGACTGAAAGCCTAAAACAACATCAATATTAATAGTAGTTGCATGCCTCTGCGGTCGAATAGGCCTACTTGGGATTCTGAAAAAGAAATCTGACTTTGTAACTCTTTTGGTGGTTTCTTTTGATTTTTTATCAGTTTTACTCCCGAAAGTGCCCTATTTTCCCAAAATGACCAAAAATATACATGTATTCCCTATTTCAATACAAATAATGCTATATTTCCCCAATTCATAAAGAAACAGGCTGTTGTAAGGTATAGGTAGCAAAAGCACTGAAATAATGATTTAATGTTATTGGTTTATATTATTTACATGCTTCTGTTTTATCTTCTTTTTTTTTTACATTTCGAACTTGTCAGCTTACCTTGCAAATATGGCTATTTATCATGTACCTATTCAATGTACTATCAAAGACTTTCTGAAGATGGAGGTGCAGAACCAGGCTCATTTTTAGCTCACTTGAGACAAAGTCTCAAAGGACCTATTCTCATCGCCTTTTGTCCGTTGTCGTCCGTCACCCACCGTCCGTCGTGCGTCCATAAACAATTTACATTTTCATCTTCTTCTCCAAAACCCCTGAACAAATTTCAATGAAATTTTGCAGAAACCTTCCATGGCCAAAAGTCAACCAAAATTGTGAATTATATGGTCCCCAGCCCCCAGGGGCCTGAGAAGCGGGGCCAAAAAGGGTCAAATTGACTAAAATTTCAAAAATCTTCTTCTCAAGATCCAGATATGGTGGAATCAAATACTCTTATTAGATGGAAGGGTCTTAAGGTGCTTTACCAAAATTGTGAATTTCATGACCCTGGGGTCTCACTTTTCCCCCATGGGGATGGGGTAAACAAAACTTTACTTTAGTTTATATAGGGAAATCACATTTTGGACAAACATTAGTTTAATGGGGGGGTGCTAGTTTCAAATAATTTTCAGTCTTAAATCTGCATGCTAGATATTGAATAAGGTGGTTTTATTGTTTTTTGTCACTTTGAATGATATTTCTGTTCATGTTAAAAACAAAAATCAACTCTCTGTATAAATATATCAGATGACCGTTAAGGCCTCTTGTTATTGGAAGGAATATAAATGCATGACCAGACCAGGATTTGAACCTGGGACCCTCCAAATCTTGATGGATGCTCTATTTTACAATTAAATGGGTGTTCTGTTTTATGTAGAAACCATTTCAAACAAAGTTACCAGGCTAGTTTCAAATGATAAATAATTTTGTGTTGTAGAACTGAGGTTTAATTAAAGGATAATGTTTTCGACGGTGCTTAGGAATGTGAATAGAAATCACCGTCAGCTTTCTGCCCTGAAGTATCTAGCGGTGGTGAGCGTTGCTACCAGACTCGGTGTAGTACATGGAACAAAGGTACAAATAAGGTGACAATCAATGAAATTATTTACTCTATAAATCTGGTATGCTTCCTGTATAAATACATCTAATTATTAGGTATGATACATGATGATAACTAAAACTAATGAATCGAAGTAGTTGTAAAACCATCCACGATGATTGACATGAATTTGTAGTCCTATCTGATGTGTAAAAAAATAGACAACATGTCACATGACACGAGTATGACAACTCGGTCAAAGGGTTTCTTGCATTTTCAGGAATATCATTTATTGCATTTTAAAAAATGTCTTCACAATTCCAAATGGGAAGGTTCAATATTGTCAAAGGGAAGTTAAAACCTAGTTACTGGTACCGGTAGGTTCAACAATCACTTTTAACCATTAAAAGGTTTGAAGGTTACACAGGTTGAGAGGTTTTAAGGTGGGTTTAAGGTTGTAGTGATTGGTTGATGTAAAGGTTGTAGTGTTTGGTTGGTTTAAAGGTTGTAGTGATTGGTTGGTTTAAAGGTTGTGGTGTTTGGTTGGTTTAAAGGTTGTAGTGATTGGTTGGTTTAAAGGTTGTAGTGTTTGGTGGATTTAAAGGTTGTAGTGATTGGTTGGTTTAAAGGTTGTAGTGTTTGGTTGGTTTAAGGTTGTAGTGATTGGTTGGTTTAAAGGTTGTGGTGTTTGGTTGGTTTAAAGGTTGTAGTGATTGGTTGGTTTAAAGGTTGAAGTGTTTGGTGGATTTAAAGGTTGTAGTGATTGGTAGGTTTAAATGTTGTAGTGTTTGGTTGGTTTAAAGGTTGTAGTGATTGGTTGATTTAAAGGTTGTAGTGTTTGGTGGATTTAAAGGTTGTAGTGTTTGGTTGGTTTAAAGGTTGTAGTGTTTGGTTGGTTTAAAGGTTGTAGTGATTGGTTGGTTTAAAGGTTGTAGTGTTTGGTGGATTTAAAGGTTGTGGTGTTTGGTTGGTTTAAAGGTTGTAGTGATTGGTTGGTTTAAAGGTTGTAGTGTTTGGTTGGTTTAAAGGTTGTAGTGTTTGGTGGATTTAAAGGTTGTAGTGTTTGGTTGGTTTAAAGGTTGTAGTGTTTGGTGGATTTAAAGGTTGTAGTGATTGGTTGGTTTAAAGGTTGTAGTGTTTGGTGGATTTAAAGGTTGTAGTGTATGTAGGATTTAAAGGTTGTAGTGTTTGGTTGGTTTAAAGGTTGAAGTGATTGGTTGGTTTAAAGGTTGTAGTGATTGGTTGGTTTAAAGGTTGTAGTGTTTGGTGGATTTAAAGGTTGTAGTGTTTGGTTGGTTTAAAGGTTGTAGTGTTTGGTGGATTTAAAGGTTGTAGTGATTGGTTGGTTTAAAGGTTGTAGTGTTTGGTGGATTTAAAGGTTGTAGTGATTGGTTGGTTTAAAGGTTGTAGTGTTTGGTGGATTTAAAGGTTGTAGTGTTTGGTTGGTTTAAAGGTTGTAGTGTTTGGTGGATTTAAAGGTTGTAGTGATTGGTTGGTTTAAAGGTTGTAGTGTTTGGTGGATTTAAAGGTTGTAGTGATTGGTTGGTTTAAAGGTTGTAGTGTTTGGTGGATTTAAAGGTTGTAGTGATTGGTTGGTTTAAAGGTTGTAGTGTTTGGTGGATTTAAAGGTTGTAGTGATTGGTTGGTTTAAAGGTTGTAGTGTTTGGTGGATTTAAAGGTTGTAGTGTTTGGTTGGTTTAAAGGTTGTAGTGTTTGGTGGATTTAAAGGTTGTAGTGATTGGTTGGTTTAAAGGTTGTAGTGTTTGGTGGATTTAAAGGTTGTAGTGTTTGGTTGGTTTAAAGGTTGTAGTGTTTGGTTGGTTTAAAGGTTGTAGTGATTGGTTGGTTTAAAGGTTGTAGTGTTTGGTTGGTTTAAAGGTTGTAGTGATTGGTTGGTTTAAAGGTTGTAGTGTTTGGTTGGTTTAAAGGTTGTAGTGATTGGTGGATTTAAAGGTTGTAGTGTTTGGTTGGTTTAAGGGTTGTAGTGTTTGGTTGGTTTAAAGGTTGTAGTGTTTGGTGGGTTTAAAGGCTGTAGTGGTTGGTTTAAAGGTTGTAGTGTTTGGTTGGTTTAAAGGTTGTAGTGTTTGGTGGATTTAAAGGTTGTGGTGATTGGTTGATGTAAAGGTTGTAGTGTTTGGTTGGTTTAAAGGTTGTAGTGTTTGGTGGATTTAAAGTTTGTAGTGATAGGTTGGTTTAGAGGTTGTAGTGTTTGGTTGGTTTAAAGGTTGTAGTGTTTGATTGGTTTAAAGGTTGTAGTGATTGGTTGGTTTAAAGGTTGAAGTGATTGGTAGGTTTAAAGGTTGTAGTGTTTGGTTGATTTAAAGGTTGTAGTGATTAGTTGGTTTAAAGGTTGTAGTGATTGGTAGGTTTATATGTTGTAGTGATTGGTGGGTATCACAAGGATTAGATATTATACCCACTAGGAGGTTTTAAAGTTGTAGTTATCACAAGGATTAGATATTGTACTCACTAGTAGGTTTTAAGGTTGTTAGTATCACAAGGATTAGATATTGTACTCACTAGTAGGTTTTAAGGTTGTAGCTATCACAAGAATTAGAAATTATACCCACTAGGCGGTTTTAAGGTTTTAGTTATCACAAAGATTAGATATTGTACTAACTAGTAGGTTTTAAGGTTATCGTTATAACAAGGATTAGATATGGTACTCACTAGTAGGTTTTAATGTTGTAGTTATCACAAGTGATTGGTTGGTTTAAAGGTTGTGGTGTTTGGTTGGTTTAAAGGTTGAAGTGATTGGTAGGTTTATATGTTGTAGTGATTGGAGGGTATCACAAGGATTTGATATTATACCCACTAGGAGGTTTTACAGTTGTAGTTATCACAAGGATTAGATATTGTACTCACTAGGAGGTTTTAAGGTTGTAGCTATCACAAGAATTAGATATTATACCCACTAGGAGGTTTTAAGGTTTTAGTTATCACAAGGATTAGATACTGTACTCCCTTGGAGGTTTTAAGGTTGTAATTATCACAATGATTAGATATTATACTCACTAGGAGGTTTGAGTATTAGATGTTGTATTCACCTGGAGGTTTGAGTATAAGATATTGTACTCACCTGGAGGTTTTAGTAATTGATATTGTACTCACCTGGAGGTTTGAGTATTAGATGTTGTACTCACCTGGAGGTTTTAATTATTAGATATTGTACTCACTAGGTGGTTTGAGTATTAGATGTTGTACTCACCTGGAGGTTTGAGTAATTGATATTGTACTCACTAGGAGGTTTGAGTATTAGATGTTGTACTCACCTCGAGGTTTGAGTAATTGATATTGTACTCACTAGGAGGTTTTAATTATTAGATATTGTACTCACTTAGAGGTTTGAGTATTAGATGTTGTACTCACTAGGAGGTTTTAATTATTAGATATTGTACTCACTAGGAGGTTTGAGTATTAGATATTGTACTCACCTGGAGGTTTGAGTATTAGATATTGTACTCACCTAGAGGTTTGAGTATTAGATNTAGGAGGTTTGAGGATTAGATATTGTACTCACTAGGAGGTTTGAGTATTAGATATTGTACTCACTAGGAGGTTTGAGTATTAGATGTTGTACTCACCTGGAGGTTTGAGTATTAGATATTGTACTCACTTGGAGGTTTGAGTATTAGATGTTGTACTCACCTGGAGGTTTGAGTATTAGATATTGTACTCACTAGGAGGTTTGAGTAATAGATGTTGTACTCACCTGGAGGTTTGAGTATTAGATATTGTACTCACTTGGAGGTTTGAGTATTAGATATTGTACTCACTAGGTGGTTTGAGTATTAGATATTGTACTCACCTGGAGGTTTGATTATAAGATGTTGTACTCACCTGGAGGTTTGAGTATTAGATATTGTACACACCTGGAGGTTTGAGTATTAGATGTTGTACTCACCTGGAGGTTTGAGTATTAGATGTTGATCTTACTAGGAGGTTTTAGGATTAGATATTGTACTCACCTGGAGGTTTGAGTATTAGATATTGTACTCACCTGGAGGTTTGAGTATTAGATGTTGTTCTTACTAGGAGGTTTTAGGATTAGATATTGTACTCACCTGGAGGTTTGAGTATAAGATGTTGTACTCACTAGGAGGTTTGAGTATTAGATATTGTACTCACTAGGAGGTTTGAGTATTAGATATTGTACTCACTAGGAGGTTTGAGTATTAGATATTGTACTCACCTGGAGGTTTGAGTATTAGATATTGTACTCACTTGGAGGTTTGAGTATTAGATGTTGTACTCACTAGGAGGTTTGAGTATTAGATATTGTACTCACTAGGAGGTTTGAGTATTAGATGTTGTACTCACCTGGAGGTTTGAGTATTAGATATTGTACTCACTTGGAGGTTTGAGTATTAGATGTTGTACTCACTAGGAGGTTTGAGTATTAGATATTGTACTCACTAGGAGGTTTGAGTATTAGATATTGTACTCACTAGGAGGTTTGAGTATTAGATATTGTACTCACTAGGAGGTTTGAGTATTAGATGTTGTACTCACTAGGAGGTTTGAGTATTAGATATTGTACTCACTAGGAGGTTTGAGTATTAGATATTGTACTCACTAGGAGGTTTGAGTATTAGATATTGTACTCACTAGGAGGTTTGAGTATTAGATATTGTACTCACTAGGAGGTTTGAGTATTAGATATTGTACTCACTAGGAGGTTTGAGTATTAGATATTGTACTCACTAGGAGGTTTGAGTATTAGATATTGTACTCACTAGGAGGTTTGAGTATTAGATATTGTACTCACTAGGAGGTTTGAGTATTAGATATTGTACTCACTAGGAGGTTTGAGTATTAGATGTTGTACTCACTAGGAGGTTTGAGTATTAGATATTGTACTCACTAGGAGGTTTGAGTATTAGATATTGTACTCACTAGGAGGTTTGAGTATTAGATGTTGTACTCACTAGGAGGTTTGAGTATTAGATATTGTACTCACTAGGAGGTTTGAGTATTAGATATTGTACTCACTAGGAGGTTTGAGTATTAGATATTATACTCACCTGGAGGTTTGAGTAATTGATATTGTACTCACCTGGAGGTTTGAGTATTAGATGTTGTACTCACTTGGAGGTTTGAGTGTTTGATATTGTACTCACCTGGAGGTTTGAGTATTAGATGTTGTACTCACCTGGAGGTTTGAGTATTAGATGTTGTACTCACTTGGAGGGTTGAGTGTTTGATATTGTACTCACCTGGAGGTTTGAGTATTAGATGTTGTACTCACCTGGAGGTTTGAGTATTAGATGTTGTACTCACCTGGAGGTTTGAGTATTAGATATTGTACTCACCTGGCGGTTTGAGTATTAGATGTTGTACTCACTTGGAGGTTTGAGTGTTTGATATTGTACTCACCTGGAGGTTTGAGTATTAGACGTTGTACTCACTTGGAGGTTTGAGTGTTTGATATTGTACTCCCCTGGAGGTTTGAGTATTAGATGTTGTACTCACCTGGAGGTTTGAGTATTAGATGTTGTACTCACTAGGAGGTTTGAGTATTAGATATTGTACTCACTAGGAGGTTTGCATATTGTAATGTCCAGCCATGTCTGATTTGGTATCGATTAAATATTGAATATTCAGAATAAGATTATAAACTGGAAAATGTTTAGTGTTTTAATTTGTTATTAAATCTTTGGTGATTTTAGAGTATCTGTACGTCACCCCAGAAGTGTAGTGATGAGGTGAAGGCAGCCAAAGATGTAGTCAAACCCTCAACAGCTGGAACCACCATCTTCAGTAAGATTCTGGACAAGACCATACCAGCAAATATTCTGTTTGAAGATGATCAGGTGACGAAAATACAAAATTCTGTGTCATGTCCATTCAGATAGATAGATGTAATAAGAGTGACTGAACACTCTTCACCAAACCCTGGCCTTGTTAGAAAAAATGACATCCTAACAATTTGTGTTTTAGGGATTGTGAATAAAAAAACCTGCAGGAAAACATTGGATCAATATATGATAATCAGATATAATGATTGCACTATGATATTCAATCAAAGAAAAAGGAAACTTAAACAAAAGTATAGTAATTCATTATTCAATATGTACAATTTAATCAATGTGTATTTGATAAACTATCAATCTGGAAATTTCTATATTTTTATCTGTAATACCTGTAGATGTATGACAGTATTGTGATGGTTTGCAGTGCCTAGCCTTCAGTGACGTGTCTCCCCAGGCTCCGGTACACTTTCTTGTGATCCCGCGAAAACCCATCACAGGGATCAGTGCTGCACAACCAGAGGACCAGCAGGTACGTGTCCTTTAAACCTATCACAGGGATCAGTGCTGCACAACCAGAGGTCCAGCAGGTACGTGTCCTATAAACCCATCACAGGGATCAGTGCTGCACGACCAGAGGACCAGCAGGTACGTGTCCTATATACAACATACCCCATCAAACAATATCATAGTGATAATCTATATGTATATTTGCCATTCGAAGTAACCATCATTCTCATGGAAGTAGAATATTCAATATACCGTAAAATATAACATGACCTGAGTTATTGAATATTAATACACACCATTACATTACTGTGACATACCTGTGGGTGTTGCATACACACTTTAACATAACATTGGTTTACACACAGCTACACTACCTGAGTTGTTCAATAAACACAGCTACACTACCGGAGTTGTTGAATAAACACAGCTACACTACCGGAGTTGTTAAATAAAAACAGCTACACTACCCAAGTTGTTGAATAAATACAGCTACACTACCCAAGTTGTTCAATAAACACAGCTACACTACCTGAGTTGTTGAATAAACACAGCTACACTACCTGAGTTGTTGAATAAACACAGCTACACTACCTGAGTTGTTGAATAAACACAGCTACACTACCTGAGTTGTTGAATAAACACAGCTACACTACCTGAGTTGTTGAATAAACACAGCTACACTACCTGAGTTGTTGAATAAACACAGCTACACTACCTGAGTTGTTGAATAAACACAGCTACACTACCTGAGTTGTTGAATAAACACAGCTACACTACCTGAGTTGTTGAATAAACACAGCTACACTACCTGAGTTGTTGAATAAACACAGCTACACTACCTGAGTTGTTGAATAAACACAGCTACACTACCTGAGTTGTTGAATAAACACAGCTACACTACCTGAGTTGTTGAATAAACACAGCTACACTACCTGAGTTGTTGAATAAACACAGCTACACTACCTGAGTTGTTGAATAAACACAGCTACACTACCTGAGTTGTTGAATAAACACAGCTACACTACCTGAGTTGTTGAATAAACACAGCTACACTACCTGAGTTGTTGAATAAACACAGCTACACTACCTGAGTTGTTGAATAAACACAGCTACACTACCTGAGTTGTTGAATAAACACAGCTACACTACCTGAGTTGTTGAATAAACACAGCTACACTACCTGAGTTGTTGAATAAACACAGCTACACTACCTGAGTTGTTGAATAAACACAGCTACACTACCTGAGTTGTTGAATAAACACAGCTACACTACCTGAGTTGTTGAATAAACACAGCTACACTACCTGAGTTGTTGAATAAACACAGCTACACTACCTGAGTTGTTGAATAAACACAGCTACACTACCTGAGTTGTTGAATAAACACAGCTACACTACCTGAGTTGTTGAATAAACACAGCTACACTACCTGAGTTGTTGAATAAACACAGCTACACTACCTGAGTTGTTGAATAAACACAGCTACACTACCTGAGTTGTTGAATAAACACAGCTACACTACCTGAGTTGTTGAATAAACACAGCTACACTACCTGAGTTGTTGAATAAACACAGCTACACTACCTGAGTTGTTGAATAAACACAGCTACACTACCTGAGTTGTTGAATAAACACAGCTACACTACCTGAGTTGTTGAATAAACACAGCTACACTACCTGAGTTGTTGAATAAACACAGCTACACTACCTGAGTTGTTGAATAAACACAGCTACACTACCTGAGTTGTTGAATAAACACAGCTACACTACCTGAGTTGTTGAATAAACACAGCTACACTACCTGAGTTGTTGAATAAACACAGCTACACTACCTGAGTTGTTGAATAAACACAGCTACACTACCTGAGTTGTTGAATAAACACAGCTACACTACCTGAGTTGTTGAATAAACACAGCTACACTACCTGAGTTGTTGAATAAACACAGCTACACTACCTGAGTTGTTGAATAAACACAGCTACACTACCTGAGTTGTTGAATAAACACAGCTACACTACCTGAGTTGTTGAATAAACACAGCTACACTACCTGAGTTGTTGAATAAACACAGCTACACTACCTGAGTTGTTGAATAAACACAGCTACACTACCTGAGTTGTTGAATAAACACAGCTACACTACCTGAGTTGTTGAATAAACACAGCTACACTACCTGAGTTGTTGAATAAACACAGCTACACTACCTGAGTTGTTGAATAAACACAGCTACACTACCTGAGTTGTTGAATAAACACAGCTACACTACCTGAGTTGTTGAATAAACACAGCTACACTACCTGAGTTGTTGAATAAACACAGCTACACTACCTGAGTTGTTGAATAAACACAGCTACACTACCTGAGTTGTTGAATAAACACAGCTACACTACCTGAGTTGTTGAATAAACACAGCTACACTACCTGAGTTGTTGAATAAACACAGCTACACTACCTGAGTTGTTGAATAAACACAGCTACACTACCTGAGTTGTTGAATAAACACAGCTACACTACCCGAGTTGTTGAATAAACACAGCTACACTACCTGAGTTGTTGATTAAACACAGCTACACTTCCCGAGTTGTTCAATAAACACAGCTACACTACCCGAGTTGTTGAATAAACACAGCTACACTACCTGAGTTGTTCAATAAACACAGCTACACTACCTGAGTTGTTGAATAAATACAGCTACACTACCCGAGTTGTTCAATAAACACAGCTACACTACCTGAGTTGTTGAATAAACACAGCTACACTACCGGAGTTGTTCAATAAACACAGCTACACTACCTGATATGTTCAATAAACACAGCTACACTATTTGAGTTGTTGAATAAACATGGTAACATTACCTGACTTTTAAATTACACAGTACATGACTTCAGTCCTTATATGTTTTTAATGTGAAATTGGAGATTTTTGCATTCCAGCTCTTAAAACCATTTCTTTTAGTATTTGTATTACAACATATTTCACATCATGACATTATATTATGTAAGCATAAAGTCCTTACTTAACACTTACACTTAACTGCCGTTTTCAAATCTTTTGTTTTCAAATCTTTTGTTTTAGCTCCTTGGCCACTTACTGCTGGTGGCTAAAGCTGTTGCTGCAGAGCAAAAGTTGGACAATGGGTACCGAGTAGGTAAGGGTCAGATTACAAACAATGGGTACCGAGTAGGTAAAAGTCAGATTACAAACAATGGGTACTGAGTAGTTAAGAGTCAGATTACAGACAATGGGTACCGAGTAGGTAAGAGTCAGATTACAGACAATGGGTACTGAGTAGGTAAGAGTCAGATTACAGACAATGGGTACCGAGTAAGTAAGAGTCAGATTACAGACAATGAGTACCGAGTAAGTAAGAGTCAGATTACAGACATTGGGTACCGAGTAAGTAAGAGTCAGATTACAGACATTGGGTACCGAGTAGGTAAGAGTCAGATTACAGACAATGGGTACTGAGTAAGTAAGAGTCAGATTACAGACAATGGGTACCGAGTAAGTAAGAGTCAGATTACAGACATTGAGTACCGAGTAGGTAAGAGTCAGATTACAGACAATGAGTACCGAGTAGGTAAGAGTCAGAGTACAGACAATGGGTACCGAGTAAGTAAGAGTCAGATTACAGACAATGGCTACCGAGTAGGTAAGAGTCAGATTACAGACAATGGGTACCGTGTAAGTAAGAGTCAGATTACAGACAATTGGTACCGAGTAGGTAAGAGTCAGATTACAGATAATGAGTACCGAGTAGGTAAGAGTCAGATTACAGACAATGAGTACGGAGTAGGTAAGAGTCAGATTACAGACATTGGGTACCGAGTAGGTAAGAGTCAGATTACAGACAATGGGTACCGAGTAGGTAAAAGTCAGATTAAAGACAATGGGTACCGAGTAGGTAAGAGTCAGATTACAGACAATGGGTACCGAGTAGGTAAGAGTCAGATTACAAACAATGGGTACCGAGTAGGTAAGAGTCAGATTACAGACAATGAGTACCGAGTAGTTTAGAGTCAGATTATCCTCATATTGCATTTCCATTATATATAACTCTTCCACATTCTGATGGCATTCATATTGCCTTTGAATGCAACTTCAATAATTGTTTAATACTTTCACATTTGTTCAGTATATGAACTTGTATGTCTGTATTTAAACCTACCGCTTATATTTTAACTTGTATACTGTACCGACGTGTTTGTTACTGATGTGTATGTATAGAT
>NW_018408733.1:0-9340 GCF_002113885.1 Mizuhopecten yessoensis
GCCAACGGCATTTTCGTGTTTTTTGCCTGACAGGCATAATCTTTGAAGGTTCTGCCTTAGTTGGGGAAGAAGATGTACTCTCCATCTCCGTAACATCTTCAGTAATTTCCTCCGTTGCTTCTGTCTGTTTCTTTGGTTTCGCCGACTTAGATTTTGCTGCTTTCTTTTTCCCAGTTTTTTTAGTTTCCTTCTTCGTTTCTTTTTTCACAGTTTTTGGGCTCTCGACGTTCTTTACAGATTCTGGTGCAGGTTTACTCCCGCCGGAACCTTTCTTATGCAAGATTCCAACAGACTTCATTTCATTTTCCAGCTGCTGGCCGAATTCTTTCCCGAGATGAGTGTGTATTTTTAAATGTTCGTGTAATAACGGTCGACTGTTGTAGCCGTCACCACAAAGCCCACACCGGTACATGTACACGCCTTCATGTTCGCTCATGTGTGACGCCATGTCCAGTGTGCACGTCTCGAGACAGTAGGGACAGAATTGGATGCCGTGAACAGACTTCCTGTGTTTGGACAATGCCCTGTTACACTGGAACTCGACGTTACAGACCTCGCAGTCGAGACTTCCGCTTCGCTTGTGCATGTTGACGTGTGCTTTGCATGCAACATCGCTGACGAAACTCCTCTGGCAGATCTCGCACACAAACTTACTTGTCCCGGAAGCTTTCTCCCCGATTGTCTTGATGTCGCCGTACTTGTGCAGCCGTTCGCACTTCTTACACGGGCAGTCGACGTTTTCACCGTGCCAATCGAGATGCCGGAGTAAAACCCTCATGTCACTACATTTTTCGTCACATAGACCGCACTGGTAGGGGTACATGCGTGAGTGCACCATGGCGTGGCGTGCAAAGGTACATGTCTTGCTAAAGACTTTGGCACACAGGGAGCACTTATACATTGTTTTACCGTCCACTTGGAAAGTTTTCACCGACACTTGAATGTCACCATCCACTGCCTCCGAATCGCTTCCTCCCAGACCTCCTCCACCTGAACTGGTATCAGGGCTCAGGTCATCGTAGCATATCATATTTGGCACCGACGTACTCTCGTCAGACATCTCCGAGCCTGAAGTATCTCCCTCACCTGACATACCATCTCCTTTCTTACTTTTATCACGCTCGATGCTGTCTCTCAGGGCCTCGATCAGACTGGTCAAGCTGTATTTCGGGCGTGGGTCACTGGCTGCGGACATTGAACTTTGGTTGGACTCTGGATCACCCCTTGATGGCGTGTGACTTTGATCTCCTTTGCTTTTGATCTCACGAACTTTACCCTTTCCCTCTTCCCTTTTATCCTTCTTTCCTTTCTTCTTCACTCTTTCTCTCTTAGCACCACCTTCCTTCCCCCCCGATAATCCACCCTTCTTTCGACTCAGAGCCTCTTTGACAGTCTTCGCTTGTTTGTGGTGAGATTGACAGGAAAGTGACATGTCCGGAGTCTGTTCAATCATCTCCGTCTTCACAGTGCGCAGGTCCAAAGCATTGATGTCAATTAAGGACTGTTCTTGTCCGTCGAACATTTGATCTTGTGACAGGTCATGAATCTGACCTTGGGTGCCGTCATAACCTTGACCTATGACCTCCTGTTCTCCGGGCACCATGAGCATGTCCTGGTGTAGATTCATGAAGTGTTGAAGCAGATCAATCTTCTTAGAGAAGTCGATTTTACACCACAGACACGAATAGGAGACTGTTAAGAAACAAATATTGAGAATGTCTGTTATACTGCGTGTCAGATGTTACAATACTATCAGGGATGAGACTGTTTTTTAAAGTCACTAACTGGTCCTATTCATGATGTTAAAGGGGGCGCCCCAGTTTTACGATGGAGAAAATCACCCCTTCCTAAAGTATTATATTATACCTCTAGTGAAAATCCTGTAATATGATTAGTTGATTTACTTTAATTTCAGCCTGTAAGAATTTTCCCTTTTAATAATTCGTTTTTTTAGAATAGTTAGAAAAAATACATTAACTTAGATTACCGTTAAAGGTGTAAAAATTGTCTACACGAAATTCTACTTGCATTCACTTGTTTCTCTCTACCAGCAATTTTTTTTTTTTTTAAATTCCCAAAGTTTTCAAAATTTTGAGCCTGGGGGACCTCCTCTTGAATAAATATTTAGAGAAATCTTGACCATTTTCAACAATATTTTCTCAATGGGAAAATTCCTACATTTCTTCTTGCAAATATTACAGAGACGAACTTGTTTATTTATTTCTGACTTACAATTTGGGGTACTGGTTGTCTCCCCTTCCACTGGTGGGCTATCATCTTGAATCTCCTTCAGATCGATCGTCACCTGCTCCATCAGTTCTGGTCTCAGGTTAGGGGACACTGTCATTACAAATACTTCGATTACAGTAAAATTAGACTCATTAACCTTCAACTGCGAAATATCCTTAAGGATCCTCACACCAAAACTGTATCAAGGCATTGGAAACTGTATTTTTTGAGATGACGACAGCCTATATAAAACATTTCTAAAAATAACATACCTTAGAGAGACTGGTGTGCCAAGAAACCCCCAAATGAGGGTTTGTCACCCCCACCCCCCACCCCCCCAAATAGTTGGTTGTACCCCCAATTTTCAACAATTGCCCTATGTAACTAGGCACAAAGGAGTATAGAATCTTGAAAATGTATCAAATATACCTCCAAATCTAAAATTCAGTGGGAACACTGAGTGACTTTAATGGTAGCTGAATTTGTGTATGTATCTATTGCAATGCCTGAAGTTGGATACCAAGGCCCAAGACAGATGCAATGGAAAATTATTTTGACATTCAATGGTTTTACATATATACTTTGACCGATCTTACAGATGGGAAAAAACGTTTTTTGTATGTATCAACTTTTGGTGAAGAGCCCTACAACCTACCTGCTCGTGGTGTGGAAGGTTTGACACTAGGGGAGACAACTCCTGAGCTACCAGGGGAGGCTACTCTGGGAGTGGCTGGGGGGGGCACGCCTACAGTGGATGGTGATGGGTGTGCATCATCTGCAGACATAAACAAATAACACATTTGGTTATGAGAAGAAACATTTACACATTTAGGTACTGTATATATTTTCTATAAAATATTTTGCATTTGGTGCAAACGTTTTAATGCTGCATTTTTTAATGCATCATTTTTCAGGATACTAACTTTAATATCTTCCAACCATTTGTTAAATTGGCTACTGTAATTAAAGATGAAAATTACAAAAGACGGCAAAATTTCTAATTTTTGAAGTAGCCTTATTACATTACTTATAATTCACCAACTACAGAAAAAAAATATGATAGAATATGAAAAACTTTCAAACTTTACAGTAGCGTTGTTTGAGCTTTAAAGCATTGTTGGCCATTAAACGTTAATCATATCTGTGAATTTGAGATAACTTCTTTCTTCATAAAAATATTTAGGAATATTCCAGGTTTTGTAAGTGTTCACCCACCTGACTTGACAAGTGTACTGGCAGCAAGAGTCTGACCGACCAGGACTCCAGATGATGTGAGTGCGGACAGCTGCTGTTTCGTCAGATTCTGTACGTTAATCACCTGGGTCTGCGGAACAGGGGCAGACAACTGTGACGAGGAGGTAGTAGATAACGGTGTGTTGGGATGGAAGACTAGGTTGTACGTCGGAGAGGATGTGGAGGTCGATGTTGCCATACTGCTCTGGATTGCCGGAGACATGGTCGGAGACGTAGAAGTGGCTGCTCCACTGATTAGTAGTCGAGTGACAAGTTTGTTTCGGACTCCTGGTGTATCCAGTATTTTTGAGGATGTTGAGGTTACGGCCGCTGTTTGTTTAGGTGTCCCCTTTCTTGACTGGCTTCCCACGACTGTAGGTGTCGGTAAGACTTGACTAAGCGACTGTGGTGGGCGTGTTTTTAAAGCCTCGGCAAGACTAGTGAGGTCTTTGTTGACAGTGTGTTTTGTTGGCGACAGCAAAGTCTGACTAGTGGCACCTGTAATACTCACACTTTTCAGGCCTTTTTGAACTTCCGGTGATTTTGATAAATTCCCCACGATATTTTTCAGATCCATAGCCTCAAGCACGGTAGATGGAATATTTTTGTTTCCACCAGTTGATCGTTGCGAACCGGTTGCCATGGTACCTAGATTTGCAAGGGTTGAAGTCAGAACTTGACCTTGATTTGCACCAGTCATCAACGTAAGAAATGCCTGACCTTGACCTCCATTTTGAAGTGCCGTGTTGATGTTTGAAGGAATGCTTGAGGACGGCATCAAACTGACGGGAATACCAGTCGACAAAACAGACCCTCCGGAGGCTAAGGAGGTGGAAACCGTTGACATCTCTTTCTGTCCCTTCCCGTCTAGGTTGATGGTTATGCCGTATTTCTGTGCCTGTGCTGTGTTGCCCATCATGGCTGCTAGCTGACTCAGTGGAATAGTGATACGCTGCTCTTTACCTTGACCAACAGTGGCGGTTTCTGCCGGTTTCGAACCACTGGCCATTGAAAGTGCTTTCCCGCCAACAGGGAAGGTTATCTTCTGTTCAATCCCTTTACCAGCAGCTGTGGTTGTCCCGCTCGCCCCTTGACCTCCCACACTCAGTGCCCCCTGACGGAGCAGGTTCTGAATTTCGGCAGGTATTGCGATGTTTTCCACCACTTTCCCTTCCTGGTCCGTTTTGTTCTGCATCTGTAGGAAGGTGACCTTGCTGCCCTTCTGGTCGACATACGGCAACTTCAACGGTAATACTGATATCACGGGCTGGTCAGCTGTAGGAGAAAAGAAATGAAATTCGGAAATAAATAGTATGTCAGATTCTGAAGACTACTGTGTTTATTCTGGTTGATGTGTTGAAAGAATTAAGACCTTTAAACAGCAGTGATGTTCAATCGGTATATAATAATATATTACATAATCGATAATCTGTTTGTAAATGGCAGTAATAAAACATTCAATGATCGTACTCAGTTTATAACCTCAAGGGGATAGCCAAATATAGCAAGAACAATACTGTATTAACAATAGACGGAGTTGTAAACTACACATAAAATTTCGTTCTTTTAACCCTTTCACCCCTATGTAACTTCAGTAAACTCTTCCATGCATTGATCTGGATGAGTCCATTATGGTCTGCAGGTGAAAGGGTTAAAAGAGTGGAATTCAAAAAAATATTATGCAGTTTATCATGTAGTAAAAATCAGAAGAATAAATGAATTTCAATGCAGTTTTACATTGTAAACATCTGACTCTTTCATTTCAATTATGACCCCTTAACATCGATTATGAAATTTGGAACTGATAATCGGAATCGGAAAGGGAAAACGGATCAATTTCAGATTATCATGATCATCAGCCCATCACTATTATATATAGCCTTACACAATACAACAAAATAGGCCAAGGGTCCAAGCCGGGGAACACAAATGGTACACGAGTTTCTTGGGAACATTTAAATATCACTAAATATGGAACATTATCTTTAATTGTTTGATCATTTAAACCAGTATGATTTCTGAACAAGGATTGTGGAACGGTCTTCAACTCAAGTTTAAATTTTGAAAGATGATAATGTTGTTCTCCTGAAAAATCAACCCAAATTAAGAGAAAAAATAAATATTATAAGACTCTTTCATGCCCAGGGGTGTAGGATAGGGACATTCCCCCCGAGGGGATGTTCAAATGTGGTAAAACCCATGAAATATCTCTATCCTACACCCTTGGACATGTATTTTTCTCTCATTCCAACCACCAGAACAAGCCCGGAAACCATGAAAATGCGTTTGGACTGGCCACCATTTTGAAAACATCAATTTTCCCCCTGAGCTTTTTTCGACGAAAAACAAATCAGCATAACCCATATTTGCAAACATTGTTTGCGCAGAAAAATATCCCATGTTTGCAAACAATGTTTGCGCAGAAAAATTAATCACATCTTTTTAACGTGTACGGTTGATATAAAGTAAAAGGTTTTAATTTCATCACGTCGCCTTTTCCGCATTGCATTGTGACGTCACGTCATGTGAAATGGGGTGTAAGATAGAAATTTCCCTTTGTTACCCTGGACAGCTCTACCTTATGGAAATGAGATAAATACTGTATACCGATACCGTCCACTGCAGTTTGATTTTGGATTTTTCGCCTTTTTCACCCTCCATAATGAGGGCCAATCTATCATGACAGCGAACATTAGTAAAAACAGCATAATAAACAAATAGTGAAATGTGAAGGTGAAAATTTACATTGGGCGAATCAAGATTTTACTCGCGAAAAAGTTTGACTGGGCACAGATTTCCCAGGATACAGTACTCAAACGAAACAGAAACTCAATAGCAGTCTACCACCGACACCGCAGCATCAAGCATATATATTGTATGCAGTGGTTTGTTTTCACATACGCCGAGACATTTTTCCTTTAAGACATTTAAAAGTCCATGCTCTTCACTAACCAGTCTTGATTATCATTGTAGGTTCGACTTTTTTTCAACACGTAACATCGCCCTTACTGACTGGTTTCCGTATAGCCACGATTTCTCCCAAATCATACACTTGTGGGAAGAACTAGACAGGAGAGTTCAGAATCATTAAATATCCCCAAATAACCTCCCCAGTGTAATAGGCCAATACACTTGTTAGGGATTAATAGAATCTTCCCCTGTCCTGAGGGTGTGAAATCTCCAACCAGAGGGGTGATGTTTTTTGTTTGTCTATCCCGAGGGTTAGACAAACAAAAATGTCAACCGAGGGTTGGAGATTTCTCTGTCACACCCTCAAGGTAGGGGATGATTATTTTTCTCCCATCCTATTATTTCAGTCACAGCTCCACCGACAGTAGTCTGCCGTGTTTGTAAACAAGGGTATGCATATCGTCATTCACTTTTGATGACGTCACAATTACCGATGACGCATTTTAATGACGTCACAATTGAACACCTGCTAATCGGCACGAGGCTATCTCCCTCTAGGGGGTGACAAGCTGATCTTTACCGGCTCAAATGGGGGACACGGCTGTGAAGGGTGGGAGAATAGAATTACATTCCTATCAAAATAATCAATGCTGTTATGAACCAACTCTATGCAACATAGATTATGAGATACTGTAGCTGTGAGAAGACGAGGAGGAAAGAAACAATATTAAGGAATGGTTTCACAACTGCCGCCATTTTAACTCATCCCACCCCTGAAATTTCATAATGAACTATTCCAACCATTGAATTGGAAAAGTTCATATGTATATTCAGGGGTGAATGAGTTAACTTGGGGTACTTAAGTTCAGTCTAATGAAGACCTCTTTCATAAAAAAAGATCTATAAAAGTGTATGCTGTAACATCAATGCTCAAAATTAACCATTAAATCTATAAGTTAGACATACTTCCCAAAAGTATTCTTTTATAAACTCTTAAATTTGAAGTTGAGTTTCTTTTTCATTCGGGTGTATATTTCTATGTGTGAGTATACAATTTCATTTCGCACGAACTAAAAATTAAAACAATCTTTAACCTTTCACCACTGTAGACCATAATGGACTTATCCAGATGAATGCATGGTAGAGTCTACTAAAGTTACATAGGGGTGAAAGTGTTAACCACTTGACTGTAGGGTATATTACCACAAGGCGGGCCTGATGATACTAACCTTGATCAGTGACGTCTATCGATTGACCTTGACTTTCAGGGTTAACAACTTTTGACATCGTTGTCACCGTGTTGCTGGTGGAACCCACTGCCATCACATAGGTGCCCCCAGATGACCCTACGACCCCGGTTGACCCCATGATTCCTGTCGATATGCCACTGATGGAGGACATCGAGCCTGAAGGAATGTCAAGCTTCAGCAGAATGTTTCCGTCCACCTGCTCAATAGATCCGCCCATATTTGGAGTGATGATGAGGTTGCCGTCTTGGTCCTGTCGGATACGTTTTGGTGCCGATTGGCTTGCTATATTTAGCGCTGAACCTGCCCTTTTCCCTGCTGCACCTTGAGAAACCTGTGTCACGATGAATGATGAAGTAAATACACCAATCGAAAGAAGAGGGTTATTTATAGCCCAATCTTGACAAAGAGCTTATATAATTTACGGGAAAAAGATTGCATCTTTGATATTTTCGAAAATGTTGAGATTTATATCTTAACCTATGCATACATGTAAAGAGATTCAAAATAATTCGCTGAAGACAATCAATACAAACACATATTGTTATTTTCAGATATTTCTAGAAAATAGTTCATCGTGACAAGTTACACCAACGACTTATTTTTATCAATCTTAACTTTTTTCTGCACGATAAACTCGCCTGACTCTGTTTAGCCTGCATTGCCAGCTTCTCCTGTTGGAGTTCTATGGCCCTTAGTAGTGTCTGAAGTGTCCCTCCCCCTTCAGCAGCATCGTCCGAGATCTCCACTGTCTGAGGAATGTCACTGGTACCGTCGTTATCCTCCTCCTCTTCCTCCTCCTCAAGGTGTTGCTTCTTACTAGCTGCTGCTTTCTCCAGCAGGGAACCGTCCGCCTCCCTCTTCAGGCGCCGAGTGATGATGGTCCTGAGATCTGTCACAGAGGTAGTGATGGCCAATCATCATGAACTATTTTAACACTGTACAGAAACTTGTTGTCTTAATGAATGAACCTAATTTAAAATATGTCCTGGCGAGCACAGTTCAGATTTTAGATCATGCTTGTATGTATGTATTTTAAGAAAAATTGACATGTAACACTTTAATAAAATAATTTGTATTGTATTGTATTGGATCAGTTAACTCATTCATCCCTGAAGACACATTTGAACTCTTCCAATTCAAAGGTTAAAATGGGAATAGTTCATTATGAAATTTCAGGGGTGAATGAGTTAAAATTGTCAATAATCAGTGCTAATTGAAAATAGTAAACCAACTAATTATCCATTGCATTATCGGTTTATAATTTTTTGGGACCAAATATCCAAACAAAGTGAGAACACCATGAAAATTAAAGAAACAAGAGGCCCAATGGGCCTGCATCGCTCACCTGGTATAAATCTCACACTTGTAACCTTAAAAGTGATCTAAAATAAAGCTACAGGCAAAATATCAGTATTTATGATTAAAATTCGTTCAAAAGACCCTGTTATTTTTTTTTAAAACATTTCACCCCTGTGATTGAAAGTCGAACAAAGTCATTATGTTGAACACATTGTATAGCCTTTCATCTCAGGATGCAACTTGCAAAGTATAAACATCCTGGGACCCATGGTTATTCATAAGAGGTTGTTTAAAGATTTTAAACAAATTTGACCCCTGTGACCTTGAATATAAGTCAAAGTCATTCACTTTAACAAACATAGTAGTCCTTGATCCCAGCATATGCTACTAACTAAATATCAACATCCTGAGCCTTTTGG
>NW_018408733.1:9974-17753 GCF_002113885.1 Mizuhopecten yessoensis
CTCCCTGGGCAGTTTGGTTATTGAGAAGAAGTTGTTTAAAGTTTTTAACATATTTGACCCCTGTGACCTTGAAAATAGATGAAGGTCATTTATTTGAACAAACTTGGTAGCCCTTCATCCCAGTTTGCTTCTGGCCAAATATCATCACCCTAGGCCTTTCAGTTATTAAGAAGAAGTCGTTTAAAGTAAAATATTGACGCCGGACGACGGACGGACGACGGACGGACGGACGGACGACGGACGCCGCACCACGGCATAAGCTCACTTGGCACTTCGTGCCAGGTGAGCTAAAAATGTAGAGGAAATGAAAGAATTCTAAATGAAAGAGTAAATTGATTTTTTATCTTGTCAAACTTAGATGGCAGCTATAGGAACAAGAAATGTCGGCCAGACAGACATACAATAAAACCTCTTTATACTGTCGTTTTTCCAAAGATTTTTTGCGTTATAAAGGGGTTTGGCGATAAATGGAGAGAAAAGTACAAAAGAATTCTTAAAAACCCCAGAAAAAGGGACATTGTAAGGAGTTGGCAGTAAACAAGGTGGCAAATAAAACAAGGGGCGTTATATATTGAGGTGTTTTCTGTATGTAAAATGTTCCTTCTGTCATGTGAAATAATTAGTTTCATAGTTTGACCATTTTCTATAAATAGTAACAGCAACTTTGACCCTGGCACCCTGAAATATGAACTCTTTTAAGATATTTTCTCATAGTCGGACATGTTGATAATTTTAATCAAAACCTGTTAAGAAATTGAAGTGCTGTGTTGATGTAACTGTTATTGCTGATTTTCTTTTAATATTTTTTTTCAACATATTCCAGAAGCAAGAAGATCAAATACATCACAAAAGATACAAGTAATAAGTATTAACAACTCTCATCAGTAGGGTAGCACAAAAATTACATTTTTCCATTTTGCTTCTTTTTTTTTTTTATCAAAACCTGTTACAAGCCAAGATGACATTGATATATGGTGATGACACAAAACATGTTGAAGATCTTCTACGGCTTTTAAAAAAAAATATCCCAAAAGCAATATGTATCTCAAAAATATACAAATATATCAATTAAATAAATATCTAACTACTTTCTTCAGTAGCATAAAACTTACATTTTTCCGTTTTGCTGACATTTTTCTGCTGAATGCCCTTCACCTTGACCGAGAGGTTGGGAGTCTTTTTGCCCTTGTTGTCAATACGGTCTTTGTAAACGGGATCGTTCAGGTCCAGGAACTTGTAAACCTTGAAAGCATTATCTCCCTTGCGTACGCCTAAGTCGCGCAGTTCTATTACATCCGGTAGACTGTTGAGCGCACAACGGAAGTTGGCCTTCCATCGCTTGTGGTTCCCTTCATAATGGCGACCTGCAACACGACCTGTTCGTCGTTAAAAATTTCAGGATGGCCAGACTTCAAATAAGTTTATCTGTTTATATATATATATATATTAAAACATTAATATTTTCAGTGTATCCAGACAAAATATATACTTTTTTACTTATAAAGATTTAAACTATGACATTGTAAGGGCTTTCAATTTCACTAGCCTGACACCCCTGGATCTATTTACGAGTTCATAATATAAGAAGTACTGAATACGTATACCCGGAAACTTTTGCCCAGACAAATATTGGCCCTTTTCCTATAAAATTAGACTGGCTACCAGTCCCTAAGTTTTTATGAAGAATTCTCAACTGCATTTTACTACTAGCTTATCTCCCCCTTGTTTAGATCAGACGTCCAAGTGATCAAAACTGTTATTAGAATGACTTTTTTTTCTAAATGATTCAATATTCTAGAGATGGGGGCCAGTTAGTCCGAATTATTCTGACGTTTTATCGACATTTTTCATATCGGTCTGTCGTCGATTAACGTCAGAATTCCGGCCCTCTATAATATGCGGGAAATATGCGACCCACGCCCAGAGCGCACTTCAAACTGATATTTTTGAAACAAATCGTCACTTTCACACACATGTCGCACATGGATCGAAAGATCTATTCTTTATGCACTAGGTGGCATCAATAACATGTTTCAAAGATCATTACGAAAAGTATTTTCCAACGTTTTCTATACCAACCAATGTTTTTAATGGAAATAAGGCTATGAGCAATGTCACATGACTTGACGAGATCTCGCGTTACCGAAGGTATTTCCCAACGTTATGACGTAGGCCGGCAAGATTTTAGTCACGTGGCATTAGAAGGCGGGCGCTATCAAAAAACTATAGTAAAACAGAGTAAGTTTGAAAAATATGTTTTTAGTGATTGTATTGGTTGTTTGAGGCATGTTATGTATGTTCATCTTGTGCATAAAGAATAGATCTTTCGATCAATGTGCGACATGTGTGTGAAAGTGACGATTTGTTTCTAAAATATCAGTTTGAAGTGCGCTTCGCATATTTCCCGCATATTATTATAGAGGGCCGGAGTTCTGACGTTAATCCACGACAGACCGATATGAAAAAAGTCGATAAAACGTCAGAATAATTCGGACTAGAGGCCAGTCTTCTTTAAAATCTATGTTCGCCCAGTTTTAATTTCGCTCTTCATTACTGTATTTGCTTGCTGTGAACTAAGAATAACTGTCATGATAAAATATTTGAAGAAGTTAATTTGGTAGACCCATGTACATGTATGGATGACACTATATGTCCTACATCAACTGTCCGCATTTTTATCATGATATATGAATTACATAATTATGAAGTAAAAATAAATTCTGAACAGAAATATTTTTCTGTCATGTTACTTACTCTAGATCTAGATCTATAACCACATTTTAACAGGACACAATTTGTATAACTACCTGTGTGGATGGCCCATCTCTCAAAGAGATCCGAGTCTCTGTCCCGGTTGAAACAGTTATGAGCTGCATGTTTCCAGGAAATCCGGAAAATCCTTTCGCGGCGGTTCTGCCAGGAGAGACCTGGTACATTGTTTTTATCCAGCAGGTCGATCATCCATGGCCTCATTTTCTGACGTTCGACCGGTCGCACCGGACGTCCACTAAGGAGGTCCTCGACCGTCGCCCTCTCGTCTGCGGTCAGCTGACTCTCGTCCACATTCCCAGCCCACTCTTTATTGATGATCTGTTCGATCAACCTCTGACGAATTTCCGGATGAATGTTAAGCTTCTGGTCTGCTGCCACCTCTTCACTTTCTTCTTCTTCCTCTTCCTCCTCCTCCTCTTCTTCTTCCTCTTGTTTCACGATTATCTGTTTGACTTCAGTTTTCCGAGGCTCCCTCGGCCGGAGCCCCGCTCTCGTCGAGGTGTCCTTCATTTCTGCGGGTAAAGTGATTGTATCCAAGGTAACAGGTTCCCCTTCGTTCATACCTCCTTGTGCAACTTTTATAACGATTGTGTAAGACTCCTCTGCTCCAGATTTCTTTTCCTTTGATTTACCTTTAGTGCCTGTGGACTTGGTTTTGGCCTTCACTTCCCCTTGACTGGGAGGAGCTGTCACTTTTGGCGGGGTCTCGACTACTGTCTCCTCCTCAGCCACAATTTCATTGAATTCAATGTCCATCACCTCGACTGACTCACCAGACACGCTGTTCGACTCTTCCTCACAAACTGTTTTAAGTTCCTCAGTCGTTTCCTTTTGGCCCTCTGGCGTTTCACTCGTTTCTGAAACCACCTGAACTTCACTCTCGGTCTCCATAGCTGTTATATCAGAATTTTGGCATTTATCAGAAATAGTCTCAACTTCCACCTCCGTGTCCATATCCGGGGCTACTTCGTTTTCATCTTCATCATTCACCTGCTCCGACTCTACCTCTGTCGAACTTTGACCTTCCTTGGTGTTGTTCACTGATAGTGTTTCATCCTCTTTACACTCGCCCTCTTTACAATTGTCTTGAGTTGTCTCCCTTTCCGGATCTTCTTTCGATTCTGTGTCCGACTGTTTGACAGAATTCATCTTTTTCTTCACTTTGCTCATATCGTCTTGAGCTGGTCCAATCTGAATGAAAGTGACAAGATATATTTGTTAACAAGCATTTATAATTAACAGAAAGTCTATCTTTACTGAAATCAGTACCGGGGAACTTAATCACCAAATCAGTGGAGAATTTCATTTTTAAAGCGCTAACATGTTCGCATATTTTGAAACTTCTAATAGCCTAATTCTATAAATTTGTATTATCATGGTTAATACATACCTAGCTACTTTCCCAAGGTATCATTTAAATTATTTTGTACATTAAGCTATAGAAATTGTTCTCAGCAGTAAAAAATATTTTTTGTGTAAAATTCTGAATATTCTAAACTTTTATCCACTGTAACATGTTAGTAATACTCAAAGTGAACTCAACACATATTTATGTTATTTTCAGGACAGATTTTGTATTGGAAGAGGAATCATATAGATTATCAGAATTAAGACCTTTCATGAATGATCATCGATTATAATCGTAATAAACCAACTTCAGTTATTTCTTCTGAAAACGATCAGTGTTGAAGCATATATATGGTTTGGTCAATGATAAATCTACATACGAGTCCGGAGTCCTATACTCACAGAATTTTGATGGGACTCGTAGAATTTCTGGAAATGTTTAAATTTAACACTGTACTGTGGGGCCCATTTTTCAGCAATACAGTTGAAAAGGACCCATGAAAATAAATTGGTAAAGCGTCTGTTAAAAGTTTGGAGGGTCCCGACTTTGAAATTTTAATGAACTTTTTCGACTATTAGTCAATTAGGCGAATAAACCATCTAATTCATGTTGATATTTGTAAAAATATTTGAGCATTTCATGATTTTGAGCCTATCTCCTTTCCAAATACTAATAACAGGTCAGCAGCTGAAGTTTCCCAATATTCAATTCAAGCTGCTGTGTTGCAATTGGCCCGGCATCAGCACTGGCTTACTGTAACCCTTTCATCCCTTTGTAACTTGAGTAGACTCTACCATGCATTGATCTGGAAGTGTATATTATGGTCTAGAGTGGTAAAAGGGTGAACTGTCTAGTCAGCTCATGGCCACTGAGGACTATCAATGACAGAGAGTCAGGGTTGGAATATTGGAGAAACGTAACTGCTAAATGGTATCAGGTTTTATTTTACAGGACTAGAAATTGATTTTGAATATCATGTCTATTGGGGTTGGAAGTTTCCAATTCAAACTAGTCATTTAATCAATATTATTCAACAAGAAATAACATGCAATTTTAACTTTGGACTAGTCCATCGGGCTAGTGGATTTTAAAACCCCTAGTCCAGCTGGAGACTCCACTAGTCTCAGACTATCAGGCTACCCTTATTGTCTGGTCCTGTGTTACTAGTCTCAGACTATCGGGCTACCCTTATTGTCTGGTCCTGTGTCACTAGTCTCAGACTATCGGGCTACCCTTATTGTCTGGTCCTGTGTCACTAGTCTCAGACTATCGGGCTACCCTTATTGTCTGGTCCTGTGTCACTAGTCTGACTATCGGGCTACCCTTATTGTCAAGCCCTGTTTTATTTGTTTAAGCAGCTCACAACAAAAACAGAGAGAACCTTACAATGTATTTCTTCAAAATGACTTAATTCATTATTGGTTATATATATATTTAGTTAATTGTATCTAATGATCGATAATACAATTTTAACCAATTCCCAGCACTAGCACAAGCACTACCAAAACTGCGGTAAATTGCAGAAAAAATCAGATTCAGTTGGAAGAAAGAAAGTTAAATTAAACTCTCCTTCGGCACGTCCCAAATATTACGCCAAAAACATATAAAAGTTCTAGCCTTCCTTTCAAAGTCCTTTTTTTGTGTATATTATTATTACCTTAAACACAGAAAATCAGATATTGGCAATTCAAGTCAGACAGACCTCACAATAACACACACAATAGCATTATTATCGGATATCCATCATTAGACTTGGGCTGCATGCAGCTGCCCATATATAGGTGGAACCAGCTATCTGTGTGATGGCCATGATACAGAGTTAAGAGATTTTGTTTTTAGTGACTACAAGTATCAGTGAATATTTTTAGCTGTGGATTGCTATGAATACCATACACAGACTTTGATAGATGTTCACAATATAAACCAATTTTAAAATCTGTTTATTCAGTAAACAATGGTACATATTCTTATCTGCAGGCCCGATACCTACTGTAACAGAAAAGATATAGTTCTGTTTTTCCAACCTACAATCCCTGACTTCATTGCATTTTGCAACTGTTGGGCACTCTTGTTACCACCAGGGAGTAGAAGCCGGAGTAATACAGACAAATTTTGTCCAAAGTTAGTCGCCTGTGTACCACAACTGTCATGGCGGAGTTTGAAGTGTGTGTGTAAATTGCGAAGCGTTAAATCACAATGCAATTTCAACATGATTAAAAGGAGGTACAAATTTGAAACCCTCTGGAATTTACACTATGGCTGTGACGTGTTCCTCCAGGCATCCAGACAATATGATGCTTCTGCGACGTCAATAGGATCTACTGGGTGTGTGCCAAACAAGATAAACCCTGTTCTTGTTTGTCATCCGATGTCGTTGGTTTGGACTTAATTGTCAACGTTGTCCCCATTCAGCTTATCTGGCACCATTCTTTCTGACACTTACATCTCTAATAGGGGTCAATACGTCAAGAGTGTCACAATACGTCAAGAGTGTCACAATACGCCAATACGCCAAGAGTGTCACAATACGCCAAGAGTGTCACAATACGCCAAGAGTGTCACAATACCCCAAGAGTGTCACAATACCCCAAGAGTGTCACAATACGCCAAAAGTGTCACAATACGTCAAGAGTGTCACAATACGTCAAGAGTGTCACAATATGCCAAGAGTGTCACAATACACCAAGAGTGTCACAATACGTCAAGAGTGTCACAATACGCCAAGAGTGTCACAATACGCCAAGAGTGTCACAATACGTCAAGAGTGTCACAATACGCCAAAAGTGTCACAATACGGCAAAAGTGTCACAATACGCCAAGAGTGTCACAATACGCCAAGAATGTCACAATACGCCAAGAATGTCACAATACGCCAAGAGTGTATCACGAAATATTGCAATACAGAATGAATATATTGCGATATATGTATCCTGATATAGTGTCATAGGAAGGATGTGCTCAATTTTATAATAAGTTATAATTATATGTCAGAATGTTATCAAACTTAAACATATATATTAAATATGAATTACATAGATTTAAAAAAATTCTCAAACCAACCATCGATTACAAAGTTTGAGCTATTAAAAGCCTGCTATATGTGTATTGGTATATCTGTTAGAATTTGTAGTAATTTGCAAAGTTAAAACTCAAAGCACGGCAAGCAGATACATAAAAATATGCTTTTGAAAAATGTTGCAATACAGTAATATTTCATCTCTGTATTTGTGGTACGATACGATATATACCAGTGTATTGCGATATACCTGTTTTCCGATATATATTTTGACAGCCCTATCTACTACCACTGAGCTAATGTACTTATATAAAGGAAAATTCCCTAGATAGCACGAACCTAGAAGGCAACCTGATCCTATGTAGAATTAAAATCTGTCACACCTATGAAAGAACAAGAGGCCCATGGGCCTAAACGGTCACCTGAGTCTACAGTATTTATTTTTGTTGTTGAAATATGTACCAATTTGAGTAAAAAATAGTATAATGTTAACTTAACTTTGTCAGGACCATGAGCTGATCATTCCTAGACCAATTTTAAGTGAGATCGGCCTATTAGAACTTAGTAGCAAAATAGCGGCCATGGCAGCCAAATTGTATTTCTGATTGACCCGAAAAATAACAACACTTTGTCAGGACCATGA
>NW_018408733.1:18646-28110 GCF_002113885.1 Mizuhopecten yessoensis
TGGCGGCCATATTGGATTTCTGATCGACCCGAAAAATAACAACACTTTGTCAGGACCATGAGGCGATCATTCCTACCAACTTTCAGTTCAATCGGCCCAGCAAAACTTGACTTTAAGTTTGAAATGTAAAATGTTAACGGACGACGACGGACGAAAACAGATAGCAATAGGTCACTTGAGCTAAAGCTCAGGTGACCTAAAAACATAACAAACATTTGTCATCTAAATTCCTGATCATATCGGGTATATTGGTAATTTAGAAAGCTAAAAATATTTTGTTTGTTACAATGAAATTTTAAGATAACATCAATGATCATGTTTCACTCTCAACAGCTGCAGGATGTATTCAATGTCAGCTCCATATCATAATGTCTTAGCAGTCTCAGTGATAAGTTCATTAACCGTCATCTTCTAAAAAAAAATCCAAAATGTCAGGGTTACTTGTGTGCTTGAATTTCTAGTGATTGTATTAGTGAGAAAACTAAGAGTTTGAAGTACCTAGATGAGATTGTTACTGTGTTTGGTGCAAACTTTAAGGAGAGGAGACTATGGTTATACATGTTTTAAAAAAAACAGGTCAAGTGTTGGTAAATAGTAAACACCACAACAAGAAAATCTAAAAAAAAAAGGCTGCAATACTTAAACAAATATACTTGTGTAAAAGATGTGCATTGATTAGGTTGCCTTACAAGTGTCAGCTGTAGGGAATCTCTGTTCAGCTAAGTGGTAGATCATCGAGTTGGAGAGCTAAGGGTCGCAGGTTTGAGCCCCAGCGACGGCGCTATCTTTATCACTATTCCTCGTCCTACTACAAACTGGTGCCGTTGACCCTCACCGTTCAGGGTAGGAGAACCCTTGGCGGTGAGTCAAAGAACCTGGGTTGGTGTTTGAAAAAGAGGGGATGGTGTAAAAATGTGCATTGATTAGGTTGCCTTTCAAGCGTCAGTTGTAGAGAATTTCCCTTTAGCTCAGCGGTAGAGCATCAGACTAGAGAGCCAAGGGTCGCAGGTTCGAGCCCCAGCGAAAGCACTATCTTTATCACTATTCCGCGTCCTACTACAAACTGGCGCGGTTGACCCTCCCTGTTCAAGGCAGGAGAACCCTTGGCAGGGAGTACCCCCAGCGACGGCACTATCTTCATCATTATTCCTCGTCCTACTACAAACTGGTGTCGTTGACCCTCCCGTTCAGGGTAGGAGAACCCTTGGCGGTGAGTCAAAGAACCTGGGTTGGTGTTTGAAAAAAGGGGGGATGGTGTAAAAATGTGCATTTATTAGGTTGCCTTACAAGCATCAGTTGCAGGGATTTTCCCTTTAGCTCAGCGGTAGAGCATCAGACTAGAGAGCCAAGGGTCGCAGGTTCGAGCCCCAGCGAAAGCACTATCTTTATCACTATTCCGCGTCCTACTACAAACTGGCGCGGTTGACCCTCCCTGTTCAAGGTAGGAGAACCCTTGACAGGGAGTACCCCCAACGACGGCACTATCTTCATCATTATTCCTCATCCTACTACACATGTTATAAGTAATATGTCATGACATCTTTTTATTTTCTAAATCTGTTAAATTTTTGGAGGGGGTTTAGGAGATTTGGTCTGTCATGAGTCATTGAAAAACATCAGCTTAAAATCTGGATATTTGTCTACTGATAAGCACATACACATATATCAGTGTATACTGTACGTATATGCATATCAAATTACACTTATGACTATATATATGTATATCTATATGAGTTATGATAGTATATTTACATTTATCATAGGAATACCATGTTATGCAGTGTCACAAAGCAATCACATAAATTATATATTTCTGTAACATGTATAATGATGCCACAATCGAATAGGAACAATCAATGTGACGTCACGTCATTGTGAAGCGGATGCAATTTTTGGCGTTTCATGGGCGGCCAAGTGCAAAATAATTGTTTCAGATCACAAATATACTATTTACTATGTATTATATGATGAAAAAAATCTGTCATTGGTTTCCCTTCATATTAGATTTATGATACTCGTTTTGGATTTTTCATATTTGTGCGCCATAGGCTGACAAACATGAAAAATCCAAAACTTGTATCATAAATCCTTTATTTCGACTGAAAGTTCCTCTATAACCATCATCTAAAGAAAATGTGTTCAGTAGGGCTATGAACCATTGTGATCAGCTTCATTTTGAAGCTCCTCCGACATCAAATAATGTAAGACGATCGTTAAAAGCAAACTTTTTGATGAGGTTACACATTATCAAGATTCTTGTTTTCACTGACAACACAGACACTTTAGTCTAGAAAATATAAGGGAATACTTAAATATACGTAAATCAATAATCAAATAAATATTTGCCAACTTTATGAAATTTCAATAGGGGAGGACACTTGAATCTAGAAAATATAAGGGAATACTTAAATATACGTAAATCAATAATCAACTACATATTTGCCAACTTTATGAAATTTCAATAGGGGAGATTACGCATATTAGGAATTAAAAGCATAAATAAAATGTGTTTATCTACACCCTAGTGAAAAAATAACAGGTTCAGCAGCATCGTTTGAGTTCATCTTTCAGATGAAATCATCAGATCTTAGAAAATATGATTTGTTTAGCAGACTCGCTGGTTGAAAATGCTCAATTTAAAGGTCCGAAACTGGGAGACTCCCTCCAAAATAGGGGAGAGTTGGCAAGTTATATATATATAACCAATTATAAAATTTAGAATGTCAATATACGAATTGAACAATATTTTTAAATGTTAATGCAAATACATATAGGTATCCAACATATTCCATAAAGCCTGGTTCATAGCGGCATAAACATTGAAAATACTGTTCAACTCTACGACAAAGTGAAAGAAAAACTAATAAAAGAAATACGATTTTTAAAACAAAAGGGTTGAAAACTGTTTAAAAGGGTGAATGATCTCTTTATGTTAACTGATATAGTGGTTATGATTTGAAACATAATGGGGTTTAATTCAACCTTAATATTAATCCCTATTAATCTAATCCACTTTCCACAAGGGTGTTGCTAAAAATAACACTGGTGGTTTCTATGGACTGTGCTTGGATGTATTTGGCGTCGAAAAAAAACTAATTTGTAATAAAATATAAGTTATTTTCTAATTACACTTCATTAGTGTGATAAAATTCGAGTATCCACGTAACCATGGTGTTTTAATAACTCCATAATGAACAGTCTGCCTTCCACATATTTTTTCTACGTAGCCAACTGCGGCATAATGAGGCTGCCTCGTTTTCGTCTTGCCCTACTTTCATTATGCAATTTGAGAAACGTGTTTGAGTATGCACAGTTCTATCACTTTGCTCAATTTAAACCGATAGTACGATTTGGAGATTGACATTTAACCAAATTCTGAAGAAAACAACACCCCTTTGTATCAATTTTCATCGGTATATGATTAAGTCGTTACACACCATTGCTCATTTGCATAATCTTAACATCGTCGCCATATTTGCTCAACAGAAAGTAGATTTCGAAAGTACTAAAACTGGTTTTCCCAAACACGAATTATACCGCACTCAGTGATGTAATACTGGAATCATACAACTCTTTGGTCGTTCATCTATCAAAATATTACGATGAGTAAGATATCTGGAGGCTAGAATTTCTGAAATTCATATATTTTTTGGCCGAGTATGCCGCGTCTGTCTTTCTACTTTCGTTCGCTGTCCGCATGGTTTCGGATTCACCTCACTCAACTATGTCACCTTCAAATAGAAAGCTAAATACCAAAATTGAGCTAATGATGCATTTTATGCAATATACTTACATTAATAAACACATTTACAATGTCGATTGTGTCTTGCTTTGCTTCTTGTTATGTTAAATACTAAGTTATGGTCGCCAACATCACAGTGCTTCGATAGAGAAACTACACCGGAAGTTCTATTAATTTGCATAATTTCTGAAGAAGTGAATAAATTATTCGTCTCTGATTGGTGGAATATAACCTCTTTATTCAAAGTGATAGTAGCATAGTAAATCGAAATATTTTTGGATACTAGATAATTTGGAGTTTTATCGATATTTTGAAAAAGACTAATTGCATATAAATGTTTTGTGTGATGTTTAATTTGAGTGCCAGAGTGTATGGATGACAAAACTACATACAAGCACGTACCGACGGATGTATGTTCACTGCTGTATGAGCTGGCGGCTGCTTGCATTTTGAAGGTCATGCAATGTACAATTGTACATTTAACATTATCAAACACTAATACTTTAACTGTTTTTGTTTGTCTAACAATTACAGAATTTTTAAACAAGATTAGTTTTTAGAAAATACTTGTAAGATCTCCCTTCGAGACTTTACATGTAGCTCATGAAGTATATATATATTTAAAATAAATAATGTTAAATTAGCAATAGAATACGGCGACAAAGGGGATTTAATTGATAGAAATCTCGTACCGAGTCGGAATGGTATTGGAGAAGTATGGTGTTCTGGAGAGTGACACCGTCAAATGTTGTAAATTCAAGCACAGTTAAACGTTTTGAATACAAATTTGATGAAAACTGGCACAACCAAGCGCATAATTTACTGTTTTAAAGAGAAATCGTGCTCTAAACGTAGCAACTTGCCTTTTCAATGTGGTTTTTTTTTATTATTGCTCGACTGTAAAATCTTGATTTTTTCAAAGTTAAAATTCAGTATCTATGTATCTGTTCGTGATCTTGGAATGCGTAATATATTTCCTCTCGATTATCTACCATGCTTGTGACTCATGTCTCTTGTATATATAGCTAAGACTTCCACTCGACGAAATATCAAAGAACAGGCTTTAATAAATATTAGATACAGACAGTGAATTTCGTTTCCGGCCGTAGATCTACACATGGCGTAAGCCTGCGGGGTATAGGTCACGTGGACGTTTTGGCGGGTGACTTTCCTTTTCTGGCCCTGTCTCGCTTAAAATTCTGCAGCTTCTGGGGGAGGGGGCGCGGCATATACTCAATTTTGCTCTCTACACCCCTGGAATATAATATAGCGAAATCGAAAGCGCACGGATACGTACTTGATAGGTCTTAGCACGGAATTAGCTGCTATCTTCATGTAAGTCCGTGGTCTCAGGTATAAAAAAGAAACCTTGACCAATCGCAGGGCTGATACCTGTCCTTTTAAGATTACGAAGGAGCGCCACCCGACCTCAAAGCCAGTCAATTTTACCACTAACCGACCGACAGATTCTGTTGATGTACATGAAAGGATCAAACTACATGAGGTAACGTCTTCTTTCAAGTTCTGTTCAACAAGGTGATGCACACTGGGCCTTCAATTTTGCTATGACATATAGAGAGCGAAAGTCAGCACAAATTTTCTTTTCAGTAATATCAGCGTTAACTTTTGGAAATTTCACTGTCAAATATGTAAGAATAGGCGAGAAAAAAATAATGCTGGTAACGTTTAATTTGTGTGAGACCGTAGTTCAATTTTGTCGCGCCAATGACGCTACATTCTGTGATTTTCAAATTTGCTGATTTGATGTGAAACCCCATCACTCAGCACCACCACCACGCGATGAAATATCAAATAATATGCTTTGATAAATATTGAATAGAAATAGTGAATATCTTGTCCGGCCATAGTAGAACTTATTTGCCCAAAATAAACATTACTTAATATTTTGTAGACATAAATTTCTTATTATCAAACATAACTACTAATGGCATACATAGGGAATATGATTTTGTTTTTATTTTCATATCGGAGGGGTAGTCACTTGAACTGTCATGATTTATGAATCAACAAAGATAAAATTGAGATTAAGAAAATGACGATATTCGCAAATTTTGTGTTCAGTGAACAGGGTAAACATTTCTTATTAAGTTCCGATTGTTTAGTACGAGTTATCTCGCTTTGCCCTATACTCTGTACGCACGCAACCGTCAATATCATTATTATGACGACAGTGTCCACGTGGGGCCATTTAAGGGTAAATGTCATAACTCGACACGGTAGCATGAGACCCGGTCCCACTGTTTTCAGAAATAAGAAACCATTTCCCACACATTAATCGGTCAAATAGTATTTGCGCTTGGAAGAGTTATAGCTTTGTTGGAATTAAATAATGTCTTTAACAAACTAATTGTCTATCATGTATGCACTATCTATTAATATAAACAGTCACTCTATATCCAATTATCGAATTTATCGGTTCGCTCGAAATTGAAAGGTGAAGTTTGGATCTAAAGTGACTGCTGATATTTATTTTCTTTGAAATTAACAGCCAATATATAAACATACATGTATGATCATTATGACAGAATACAGTATAGCGGGTAGGTTAGGTAGCGTAATAGAATATGATGGATTTAATCAAATGATAAATTATCCCCTACAGGTTCGGGGAAAGCATATACCTGCTGCATCCCACAACATGATATCTTAAGAGGCGACCAATGTGGGTCCACCAGCAGAATCCGGGTTTTTATATGCCTTTAACTTAGACAATACTAAACCAAAATCAATATGTTGCGGCCTACTGAAACCCTGAATTGGGATCCTTATTTTTCCTTTTCTCTCTGGCTTGCTCCTTTTTTTCTCGGCGATGTTTCCCTTAGCACCCGTTACATATTAAAAAAAAAATGAATGTATAATGGACCAAGTGATAGGCCTATTACATATCGATTTGTGAGTTTCCATGGTAACCAATACGTAGACTGGGAATAATCCATTAATTTAAATAATTTTAAAAGAAAACGTCAGTCAGCGGCTAATTGAAGGGATTTGTTTACTATAGTTATTGATCGAAGCTAATTGATAACACAATATGACGTTTAGTGCGCATGCGCCACGAAACAGACTGGCTCGTCCTACAGGTGACTCGTAATTGTCTGTGGTATTGCAGCAATCTCGGCTTTTACTCAAGATTTAATGAAAATAATGATCAGACATCTAACGATTACGATCGATTAGTGTTTGTGAGTTTGTTTTCAAGTATAATTAATGAGCATCAATGATACCATCCTTAAAATTGATACTCCAGAGATGAGGTCTTGGAATATTTATAGCGAAATTGAAACCAAGCTGTGAGCTGTTTATTAAGTTTCAGGTAAAACATCTGAACAGTCGCTAGGCTGATATATGTCCCAATTTCGTAATACCGTTACGATGGCGCGCGATTCTTTCGATGTTCATCAAAGGACCAAATAGTCTTCTTGTACCTTCGATTCGTCACGACATATCCCGGGGTCTAGATAACGTAAGTCAGCGTAACCTGGAATTGAGAGGATGCAATTATACTTCAAGAAGCAAACGCGAGAATGACTCTATAGATGAAAGTAAGGCACACATGTGAAAATTTGACAATAGGATACAGTATACTAAAATGTATTACACTCTACCATGCAGCCGAAAGAGCAAACAGCGGAAACCGAGGTTACAGCAAACAGCGGAAACCGAGGTTACGGCAAACAGCGGACACCGAGTACAGCAAACAGCGGAAACCGAGGTTACAGTAAACAGCGGAAACCGAGGTTACAGCAAACAGCGGAAACCGAGGTTACAGTAAACAGCGGAAACCGAGGTTACAGCAAACAGCGGAAACCGAAGTTACAGTACACAGCGGAAACCGAGGTTACGGCAAACAGAGGAAACCGAGGTTACGGCAAACAGCGGAACCCGAGGTTACGGCAAACAGCGGAAACCGAGTACAGCAAACAGCGCAAACCGAGGTTACGGCAAACAGCGGAAACCGAGGTTACGGCAAACCTCGGGAACCTAAAATTCCATCAGTAGAGTCTGCCATCTTGTTTCTTGAAAGATGTACGTAGGACACACACGTGACACATGACACGTGATTACACCTAAAAAGTTAAACTGCACCTTACAGTTGTGCTGTCTTTCTATGACTCACTGGTGATGCTAGGGGCCAAAATGGTGGAAATCCAAACAGGTCTAAAGTACTGTTTAAACAGAAGGGGAGGTGCGTTCAACCCGTTTATTATATATGTGTATGTTAGTTTCAGAACTTATAGGAGCACTACACGTAGTTACTGGTAAGTCCGAGTATATGTTAACATACTATAAAAGAGGACATTTGCGTGGTGTGGAAATACTCACGTGTTTCGCGATGAGTAAATAAGCACGAGCAAGTCCACATATATTATAGAGAACCATACATCGGAATCATTACCAATGCAACTCGCCGCAAAAAGTTTAAAAAAACTCGAGCATTTCTACAACACGAAAATGTCCTCTTTACAGTAAAAGAAAATGTTTGGATGTGACTCTTTAAACTGATCTCGGTGCTGAAATTGTCGCGTTGTAGAAATGCTCACGTTTTTATTTTTTTAATTAGCACGAAAAAAATCCACATGCGAATTTTCGGAATCATTACCAACGCGAAAATGTCCACATCGCGATCAATTAAAAGAGTACCAACACAAACATTTTTTTACTGTAAAAGAGAAAATGTTCGCGTTGTAAACATGCTCGCGTGTTATGCGCAAAGGAAATTTGCAGGAATATAAAATATCCACATGTTATTTTAGATTATAGAGATTTATATTTCAGAATCATTGCAAACGCGATTTTTTTTCGCACCGCGATCAATTGAAAGATCACAACCGGAACCTTTCCAGACGCGATAATTTCCATTTTGACAGTAAGTGACGCTAGATGAGTGGGCTTATATAGTAGATAATGATATACTACTGTTATACGTGTATATACTACCAAACCTTTCATATCTGTCACATTACATAGGTAAGTAAATAATGGCGTGGTGTTATTGGTGGGCGGGGCCCTTGATTTACTCACGTGGAGGAAAACATTGACCGGTTACTATACCTGTAACTCGACTACAAGGAATTACGTGACAAATTAACAGAAACTACATGATTGATTATATCAGAATTAAACATTATTTAAATTATCATAAAATATAATAGTTATGGATATATTTTGATATTATTTGTTAAAAATTTGGGTAGCAGCGTGCCGCAACTTTCCGAAAATAATGTTTTATGAAACAAACAATGTATAAAACTTTGGATTAAAGGCAAAAAAATTCAACTTAAATTAAATTCAAGCAACTTGATAAAGGTTCGCGATTTATGATAAAATCATTGCCTGCAGGTTATCTACTGAACTGATCTTAACTGTAAATTAGTGCAATCAGGATGACAGGTAGCTGATACTTCGATGGTTCTTCGAAATACTTATGAGATTCGAGACATTTATACTGATGATATATTTCGATGTACATATACAAATAAACTACTATTCCTGTATATTGATGTTCCCTCAAGTTTCTTGTTTCGCCTGTGTATTGATGTTCCCTCAAGTTTCCTGCTCTGCCTGTGTATTGATGTTCCCTCAAGTTTCCTGCTCTGCTTGTGTATTGATGTTCCCTCAGGTTTCTTGCTTTGCCTGTGTATTGATGCTCCCTCCCGTTTCGTACTTTGCCTGTGTATTGATGTTCCCTCCCGTTTCTTGC
>NW_018408733.1:32106-65781 GCF_002113885.1 Mizuhopecten yessoensis
GTACTTTGCCTGTGTATTGATGTTCCCTCAAGTTTCCTGCTCTGCCTGTGTATTGATGTTCCCTCGAGTTTCGTACTTTGCCTGTATATTGATGTCCCTCAAGTTTCTTGCTTTGCCGGTATATTGATGTTCCCTCAAGTTTCTTGCTTCGCCTGTGTATTGATGTTCACTCAAGTTTCTTGCTTCGCCTGTGTATTGATGTTTCCTCGAGTTTCTTGGTTTGCCTGTTTATTGATGTTCCCTCAAGTTTCTGGCTTCGCCTGTGTATTGATGTTCACTCAAGTTTCTTGCTTTGCCTGTATATTTATGTTCCCTCAAGTTTCGTACTTTGCCTGTGTATTGATGTTCCCTCCAGTTTCTTGCTTTGCCTGTGTATTGATGTTCCTTCGAGTTTCTTGCTTTGCCTGTGTATTTATGTTCCCTCAAGTTTCCTGCTCTGCCTGTGTATTGATGTTCCCTCGCGTTTCGTACTTTGCCTGTGTATTGATTTTCCCTCGAGTTTCGTACTTTGCCTGTGTATTTATGTTCCCTCAAGTTTCCTGCTCTGCCTGTGTATTGATGTTCCCTCTAGTTTCGTACTTTGCCTGTGTATTTATGTTCCCTCAAGTTTCCTGCTCTGCCTGTGTATTGATGTTCCCTCAAGTTTCCTGCTCTGCCTGTGTATTGATGTTCCCTCAAGATTCATGGTTTGCCTGTGTATTGATGTTCCCTCAGGTTTCTTGCTTCGCCTGTGTATTGATGTTCCCTCGAGTTTCTTGCTTCGTCTGTGTATTGATGTTCCCTCGAGTTTCTTGGTTTGCCTGTGTATTGATGTTCCCTCGAGTTTCTTGCTTTGCCTGTGTATTGATGTTCCTTCAAGTTTCTTGCTTCGCCTGTGTATTGATGTTCCCTCAAGTTTCTTGCTTTGCCTGTGTATTGATGTTCCCTCGAGTTTCGTACTTTGCCTGTGTATTGATGTTCCCTCCCGTTTCTTGCTTTGCCTGTGTATTGATGTTCCCTCCCGTTTCTTGCTTTGCCTGTGTATTGATGTTCCCTCAAGTTTCTTGCTTTGCCTTTGTATTGATGTTCCCTCATTTTTTTTGCTTCGCCTGTGTATTGATGTTCCATCAAGTTTCTTGCTTTGCTCTACTGCTATTGTTACACCTTTTCCTTAATGCCTACTTAGATACTACCGTTGTTATTTGTTTGTTTTAAGTCCCCCGCATTGCTGTTGTTGATATTTTTGCTGAGATGTTTACCCCTGCTAACACTTTAGTTTGTTTCATTGTCTCCTCCATTGCTGTTCTTGGTAATTGTTTTTGGGACATAAAAACAAAACCTGAAATAAACGCGAATCCTCGCATAAAGACGTCAATTTTGAATGATGAAAAGCCATTTGTTTTAAAGCATTGAAACCTCATTTTCTGTTAACTTCTTTTCCGAAATCAAACTATATCTGGGCTTTATACGGCAAAATCTACCAATTTGATATTGTTAAAATTTTATTTCCTCCATAGCAACATATCAACTGTTCCTGTTGAGGAATTTACATGTTACTACATTTGATATGCTGTTTCAGGGCCTTCTGTGAGCATCAGGATTTTCTGGACATAGATGCAACATGCTGACCAATCAATAACTAAGCCACGCTTTTCTGCCTGTGAAACCTCACATGTAGGCCGAATAGTTTACTACTCAACACATAATCTGGGTCCCTTTCGTGTATCAGGTGCAACCAGTTTGTCTATTTGTAAATGTAAGAGTTTCGGGTTTAAATCCTGGCAGACCTGCAACTGTTTACAAGGCATTGTCGAGGCTCGCTTGAAAGCAGCATCAGATTACTGGGTCCGACCTCATTCCATAAACGAACAACTCTGGTCATCCGTTTGGATCTCGATAAACAAATGCGGCCCCAGTTTCTAATTCCATTCCGGAGTACCTTGGTTTTGTGTAAGTTGTTCATGTCTTTTGGTGTTTGATTTGATGGTAACAATTCACTATATTTGTTAATTGCGATTTCGTTCTTGTGTGTTGACGCTGTGATAATTCTTTTATAATTTACTTAGAGCTGTATATCGCAGCTTACGGGTCACGCCCCTGGTTTTGTGGAATTCGGAAAACAGTGGTATCAAAACAACAAACGTAACGATGATTCCTGTTACCTAAATATAGAAATATTCTTATTGACTCGAGAGTTTTTTTTGGCCATTATACCTGGCGCCTTTGCTACAGCATGGAGGTTATGTGTTATATCGTAAGTTAATCACGGCCGGTCAATACATATTCCAACTGACATTTACACTACCATAATTGACATTGGGTGTTTTCTATCAGTGATAAATAACTCGCTATAAAAAGTGACAAATATGACACATAACCTATCTATGTATGATTTATTACTTACAAATATGTACAAATATAAAACACCGGTGCTTGTTGATAAGTACGAGATCTATGATATATTGGTCTTTTGTGCTTTTGTTGTTGGTACTGGCCGTAGGTCGGTGTTTTTTTCTCTGGGAATTCCGGCTTTCCTCCACCGGCAAACCCTTGCAGGTCCTTAAATTACCATAGCTGTTAATAGGACGTAAACACAAACACACCGAATTTGGTTTGTCTGTACCGTCAGTGTACCATAACGGGGCAGTTTTTAGATTAATGTCTATGTGTTTTATACCATAGAATCAATCCGAAAAAAAACTATTTTTCATATATAAATACAGTCCACATTTCCTTTTAATTACAAGTTCGAATTTATGACACGTGGTTTTATAAATAGAGCACGAATTACTAAATCAGGATCACTTAGACCCTTGAAGAGAAGTAACTGTCCCCAGAAAGGGACACTATGGTATTTTGTATTCCGTCTTTGCGTATTGCAGAGTTATCTGCTCTTGGGAGCAGGGGTTGATTGTTACGTCATTGGTTTGTGGGAGAAAATTTCGTCGTTTTCTCAAAAATTGATGACGTTACTCTCACAAACAAGTGACGTAACAATCAAAACCTGCTCCCAAGAGAAGATAACTCTGCAATACGCAAAGACGGAAAGTAATTTTGCTCTAAATAGATACTTTGTGTTTCGATGTCTTCAATCTATTGTTGCTAAACATAGATTGTTTGTTTGTGTCATTTCCTGGTACGAATCAATATTGATTTCACCTATGATTTGTAAGACTCGTTTAATTTGGTTCAGCTTTGAGAGCGCTTTGTGAGCGAAGATGAAATTGACTGAAAAACGAATAATTATTTTATCTGTTTATCTTCTTATCAATACTCTATGCAGACACGACCAAATATACCTCGCTAAATGTTTGAAATGATTCTATTTTTTCAGTTTGAGAGCGTTTGACGAGCTGAAACTAAGACGTGAAAACGAGTATACTTAGTCTGAAGTGAAATGAAAGCAGATCTATTTTATCACATTTTCAATAATTTATACGACTACGACGCAAAAAAATCATCATATATTTGAAAACGATATTTACACAAAAAACAACGTTTTGAGAACCTATAGCAAGCTGATTTTTTTCCAAGTGTATAGAATGATTCTATTTTTAGAACGTTTGCGAGCTGAATTAAATTTATGGTCTGTTTAGTTTTGTTAACCTAAAATGAAATGAAAACGAACAAATATCGTAATTTACTATGAAGAATTTGCATAATACCACGACAGCTATTTTATAAGGTGTGTGACACGATTCAATGTCGTACTGGTGAGCTTACCTCATTGTCAAACATTTATGCAAATGTGGAATAAAATATTTCATTTGTCAAGGCACCTGTAAACCAACAACGTAACCATCTTGATTTCTATGACGTCATGTATATTACACTTTTATTACGTCACAATTATTTATTGGTTATACGTTATATGAAGTACGTAGCATGGGAGTTATGTTATCAATGTGATGATAAGTATACTGGTACCATTACCACTGTCATTATTGTATAATATATTTATTGAAGTCCTTTTAAAAAGAAATATTCCATAAAAAATCACATGTTGCGTTGCGTTTTTACAGACTTTTTCTTGTTTGAAATGTGAATATTTGAGGGGAAAAAAATAAGAAAACCACAGGCGTCAAAAGCTGGACCCATTACATTGTAAAATCTAGATATCACTGTTGTGGAGGATCGAACTGTTCCGCGATTGACGGTCCGACCTCAGTGGACGTTCCCCGGAGTCGGCGGTTAGTAGTTACTCCAGGCCTTTTTGAATGTCCATGCCATCAGGAAGACTACATATGGCCTCTTAACACTGAATCCACTATCTTACCAGTTCATCTATACAGAAATTGTAAAGCACATTAGCAAAATGAGTCTCCAATTTATGAGCCGCAAGCATACGAAAATTTCACAGTAAAAGTTACTATAAGCCAAAACAAAACTTCCTTTTGGCTGTTTCACTTTTATAACGAATGGCGAATACACCAAGTAAAAAATCAGAACTCTTCTTTGCAATTATAACTGATACACTTGCACCCTATGCCTTAACTACTATTTTGAATTAATATATAAGTGATGTTTTGAATTCATTTCCAAATGAAGCATATTTTTTGCAATTACTCACTAATTTTAAACTCAATTATCCCGAGTATATGTTTCTTACATACATTGGACGAAATCAAATCGTTACCATAACTCGTGTCATTGCCTTTACGAGGTATGTGTCAAGCAGGACAGCGAAATTGGTTGTTCGCAAGTATTAGATTATCTTAAGAAAAAATAACTAGAAACACGACGAAGGAAGTGCCTTCAAAACATATTTGTATGTCAACACAGAAATTCAAACTATTAGATAATTACCATATGGCAGAGCATGTGTTTTTAATACTGAAGTGGCAATTTGGCAATACGTTAGTGTTTTTGTTATATTAGTATAACTCATTTCAAATTGTATATTTCACTGTCTTTGTCCGAAACTGTTCACCTGCTCAAACTAAAATTCTGTGTTTAAGCCCTATGTCTTGTTAAGGTGATTAGTTATCAATTTGTCATGGTTTTACCAGTAATAGGGTATATTAGACATTGCCACCAAAACCCCCTTTTCGATATCTAAAAAGGCATTTGTTTTCATTGTGTCTCAAGACTGCAGCGAGTTAGACGAAAACTGGTTTGAGAATTTGAAAAATAGAAGTCCGCTAAAATATGATAGTAAACCTGAAGACTATGATTTTTGTTTTTGCAATTGTTTATTTTTCACCATTTTTTACATAATATTTATGACAGGACAAAAGAATACATTCACATGCACACACACACACACACACAAACACACGCACAAACTTTATTATTGTATTTAATTTTCCTCTTTGCCGCCATCATCTTTTTCTCTTCATAATCATGCTCATCATTAATATCATTATCATCTTTTTATCATCTGAAGACTGTGATTTAATGTGTAAATGATTGAGCATATCCGTAGGGTATTTACTACTGTTTGCTTCATACTAATGGAGAAATTGATAAAAATGAATATTTAATGCACCATTTAGTCCAATTATGATTCATCATTGATACTGATGGTCAAAATAGTGACATCAATATCAAATGTGTTCCGAAACATATCTAGAAAAACTGCGTCAATGGAAAAATGCACACAAATCCCCTTAAAACTTCACAAATGTACGTTTTTTGACTCAACATATAACATACTCTTCAACTTACGTAAACTATTTCATGTAAACCGTATCAGAATTATATTCCAACTACAAGTTAAGGTTACAGCTAACCGCGGGAACTGACAGTCCTCCAGTAGATACAAGGTTACAGCTAACCTCGGGGACTGACAGTCCTCCAGTAGATACAAGGTTACAGCTAACCTCGGGGACTGACAGTCCTCCAGTAGATACAAGGTTACAGCTAACCTCGGGGACTGACAGTCCTCCAGTAGATACAAGGTTACAGCTAACCTCGGGGACTGACAGTCCTCCAGTAGATACAAGGTTACAGCTAACCTCGGGGACTGACAGTCCTCCAGTAGATACAAGGTTACAGCTAACCTCGGGGACTGACAGTCCTCCAGTAGATACAAGGTTACAGCTAACCTCGGGGACTGACAGTCCTCCAGTAGATACAAGGTTACAGCTAACCTCGGGGACTGACAGTCCTCCAGTAGATACAAGGTTACAGCTAACCTCGGGGACTGACAGTCCTCCAGTAGATACAAGGTTACAGCTAACCTCGGGGACTGACAGTCCTCCAGTAGATACAAGGTTACAGCTAACCTCGGGGACTGACAGTCCTCCAGTAGATACAAGGTTACAGCTAACCTCGGGGACTGACAGTCCTCCAGTAGATACAAGGTTACAGCTAACCTCGGGGACTGACAGTCCTCCAGTAGATACAAGGTTACAGCTAACCTCGGGGACTGACAGTCCTCCAGTAGATACAAGGTTACAGCTAACCTCGGGGACTGACAGTCCTCCAGTAGATACAAGGTTACAGCTAACCTCGGGGACTGACAGTCCTCCAGTAGATACAAGGTTACAGCTAACCTCGGGGACTGACAGTCCTCCAGTAGATACAAGGTTACAGCTAACCTCGGGGACTGACAGTCCTCCAGTAGATACAAGGTTACAGCTAACCTCGGGGACTGACAGTCCTCCAGTAGATACAAGGTTACAGCTAACCTCGGGGACTGACAGTCCTCCAGTAGATACAAGGTTACAGCTAACCTCGGGGACTGACAGTCCTCCAGTAGATACAAGGTTACAGCTAACCTCGGGGACTGACAGTCCTCCAGTAGATACAAGGTTACAGCTAACCTCGGGGACTGACAGTCCTCCAGTAGATACAAGGTTACAGCTAACCTCGGGGACTGACAGTCCTCCAGTAGATACAAGGTTACAGCTAACCTCGGGGACTGACAGTCCTCCAGTAGATACAAGGTTACAGCTAACCTCGGGGACTGACAGTCCTCCAGTAGATACAAGGTTACAGCTAACCTCGGGGACTGACAGTCCTCCAGTAGATACAAGGTTACAGCTAACCTCGGGGACTGACAGTCCTCCAGTAGATACAAGGTTACAGCTAACCTCGGGGACTGACAGTCCTCCAGTAGATACAAGGTTACAGCTAACCTCGGGGACTGACAGTCCTCCAGTAGATACAAGGTTACAGCTAACCTCGGGGACTGACAGTCCTCCAGTAGATACAAGGTTACAGCTAACCTCGGGGACTGACAGTCCTCCAGTAGATACAAGGTTACAGCTAACCTCGGGGACTGACAGTCCTCCAGTAGATACAAGGTTACAGCTAACCTCGGGGACTGACAGTCCTCCAGTAGATACAAGGTTACAGCTAACCTCGGGGACTGACAGTCCTCCAGTAGATACAAGGTTACAGCTAACCTCGGGGACTGACAGTCCTCCAGTAGATACAAGGTTACAGCTAACCTCGGGGACTGACAGTCCTCCAGTAGATACAAGGTTACAGCTAACCTCGGGGACTGACAGTCCTCCAGTAGATACAAGGTTACAGCTAACCTCGGGGACTGACAGTCCTCCAGTAGATACAAGGTTACAGCTAACCTCGGGGACTGACAGTCCTCCAGTAGATACAAGGTTACAGCTAACCTCGGGGACTGACAGTCCTCCAGTAGATACAAGGTTACAGCTAACCTCGGGGACTGACAGTCCTCCAGTAGATACAAGGTTACAGCTAACCTCGGGGACTGACAGTCCTCCAGTAGATACAAGGTTACAGCTAACCTCGGGGACTGACAGTCCTCCAGTAGATACAAGGTTACAGCTAACCTCGGGGACTGACAGTCCTCCAGTAGATACAAGGTTACAGCTAACCTCGGGGACTGACAGTCCTCCAGTAGATACAAGGTTACAGCTAACCTCGGGGACTGACAGTCCTCCAGTAGATACAAGGTTACAGCTAACCTCGGGGACTGACAGTCCTCCAGTAGATACAAGGTTACAGCTAACCTCGGGGACTGACAGTCCTCCAGTAGATACAAGGTTACAGCTAACCTCGGGGACTGACAGTCCTCCAGTAGATACAAGGTTACAGCTAACCTCGGGGACTGACAGTCCTCCAGTAGATACAAGGTTACAGCTAACCTCGGGGACTGACAGTCCTCCAGTAGATACAAGGTTACAGCTAACCTCGGGGACTGACAGTCCTCCAGTAGATACAAGGTTACAGCTAACCTCGGGGACTGACAGTCCTCCAGTAGATACAAGGTTACAGCTAACCTCGGGGACTGACAGTCCTCCAGTAGATACAAGGTTACAGCTAACCTCGGGGACTGACAGTCCTCCAGTAGATACAAGGTTACAGCTAACCTCGGGGACTGACAGTCCTCCAGTAGATACAAGGTTACAGCTAACCTCGGGGACTGACAGTCCTCCAGTAGATACAAGGTTACAGCTAACCTCGGGGACTGACAGTCCTCCAGTAGATACAAGGTTACAGCTAACCTCGGGGACTGACAGTCCTCCAGTAGATACAAGGTTACAGCTAACCTCGGGGACTGACAGTCCTCCAGTAGATACAAGGTTACAGCTAACCTCGGGGACTGACAGTCCTCCAGTAGATACAAGGTTACAGCTAACCTCGGGGACTGACAGTCCTCCAGTAGATACAAGGTTACAGCTAACCTCGGGGACTGACAGTCCTCCAGTAGATACAAGGTTACAGCTAACCTCGGGGACTGACAGTCCTCCAGTAGATACAAGGTTACAGCTAACCTCGGGGACTGACAGTCCTCCAGTAGATACAAGGTTACAGCTAACCTCGGGGACTGACAGTCCTCCAGTAGATACAAGGTTACAGCTAACCTCGGGGACTGACAGTCCTCCAGTAGATACAAGGTTACAGCTAACCTCGGGGACTGACAGTCCTCCAGTAGATACAAGGTTACAGCTAACCTCGGGGACTGACAGTCCTCCAGTAGATACAAGGTTACAGCTAACCTCGGGGACTGACAGTCCTCCAGTAGATACAAGGTTACAGCTAACCTCGGGGACTGACAGTCCTCCAGTAGATACAAGGTTACAGCTAACCTCGGGGACTGACAGTCCTCCAGTAGATACAAGGTTACAGCTAACCTCGGGGACTGACAGTCCTCCAGTAGATACAAGGTTACAGCTAACCTCGGGGACTGACAGTCCTCCAGTAGATACAAGGTTACAGCTAACCTCGGGGACTGACAGTCCTCCAGTAGATACAAGGTTACAGCTAACCTCGGGGACTGACAGTCCTCCAGTAGATACAAGGTTACAGCTAACCTCGGGGACTGACAGTCCTCCAGTAGATACAAGGTTACAGCTAACCTCGGGGACTGACAGTCCTCCAGTAGATACAAGGTTACAGCTAACCTCGGGGACTGACAGTCCTCCAGTAGATACAAGGTTACAGCTAACCTCGGGGACTGACAGTCCTCCAGTAGATACAAGGTTACAGCTAACCTCGGGGACTGACAGTCCTCCAGTAGATACAAGGTTACAGCTAACCTCGGGGACTGACAGTCCTCCAGTAGATACAAGGTTACAGCTAACCTCGGGGACTGACAGTCCTCCAGTAGATACAAGGTTACAGCTAACCTCGGGGACTGACAGTCCTCCAGTAGATACAAGGTTACAGCTAACCTCGGGGACTGACAGTCCTCCAGTAGATACAAGGTTACAGCTAACCTCGGGGACTGACAGTCCTCCAGTAGATACAAGGTTACAGCTAACCTCGGGGACTGACAGTCCTCCAGTAGATACAAGGTTACAGCTAACCTCGGGGACTGACAGTCCTCCAGTAGATACAAGGTTACAGCTAACCTCGGGGACTGACAGTCCTCCAGTAGATACAAGGTTACAGCTAACCTCGGGGACTGACAGTCCTCCAGTAGATACAAGGTTACAGCTAACCTCGGGGACTGACAGTCCTCCAGTAGATACAAGGTTACAGCTAACCTCGGGGACTGACAGTCCTCCAGTAGATACAAGGTTACAGCTAACCTCGGGGACTGACAGTCCTCCAGTAGATACAAGGTTACAGCTAACCTCGGGGACTGACAGTCCTCCAGTAGATACAAGGTTACAGCTAACCTCGGGGACTGACAGTCCTCCAGTAGATACAAGGTTACAGCTAACCTCGGGGACTGACAGTCCTCCAGTAGATACAAGGTTACAGCTAACCTCGGGGACTGACAGTCCTCCAGTAGATACAAGGTTACAGCTAACCTCGGGGACTGACAGTCCTCCAGTAGATACAAGGTTACAGCTAACCTCGGGGACTGACAGTCCTCCAGTAGATACAAGGTTACAGCTAACCTCGGGGACTGACAGTCCTCCAGTAGATACAAGGTTACAGCTAACCTCGGGGACTGACAGTCCTCCAGTAGATACAAGGTTACAGCTAACCTCGGGGACTGACAGTCCTCCAGTAGATACAAGGTTACAGCTAACCTCGGGGACTGACAGTCCTCCAGTAGATACAAGGTTACAGCTAACCTCGGGGACTGACAGTCCTCCAGTAGATACAAGGTTACAGCTAACCTCGGGGACTGACAGTCCTCCAGTAGATACAAGGTTACAGCTAACCTCGGGGACTGACAGTCCTCCAGTAGATACAAGGTTACAGCTAACCTCGGGGACTGACAGTCCTCCAGTAGATACAAGGTTACAGCTAACCTCGGGGACTGACAGTCCTCCAGTAGATACAAGGTTACAGCTAACCTCGGGGACTGACAGTCCTCCAGTAGATACAAGGTTACAGCTAACCTCGGGGACTGACAGTCCTCCAGTAGATACAAGGTTACAGCTAACCTCGGGGACTGACAGTCCTCCAGTAGATACAAGGTTACAGCTAACCTCGGGGACTGACAGTCCTCCAGTAGATACAAGGTTACAGCTAACCTCGGGGACTGACAGTCCTCCAGTAGATACAAGGTTACAGCTAACCTCGGGGACTGACAGTCCTCCAGTAGATACAAGGTTACAGCTAACCTCGGGGACTGACAGTCCTCCAGTAGATACAAGGTTACAGCTAACCTCGGGGACTGACAGTCCTCCAGTAGATACAAGGTTACAGCTAACCTCGGGGACTGACAGTCCTCCAGTAGATACAAGGTTACAGCTAACCTCGGGGACTGACAGTCCTCCAGTAGATACAAGGTTACAGCTAACCTCGGGGACTGACAGTCCTCCAGTAGATACAAGGTTACAGCTAACCTCGGGGACTGACAGTCCTCCAGTAGATACAAGGTTACAGCTAACCTCGGGGACTGACAGTCCTCCAGTAGATACAAGGTTACAGCTAACCTCGGGGACTGACAGTCCTCCAGTAGATACAAGGTTACAGCTAACCTCGGGGACTGACAGTCCTCCAGTAGATACAAGGTTACAGCTAACCTCGGGGACTGACAGTCCTCCAGTAGATACAAGGTTACAGCTAACCTCGGGGACTGACAGTCCTCCAGTAGATACAAGGTTACAGCTAACCTCGGGGACTGACAGTCCTCCAGTAGATACAAGGTTACAGCTAACCTCGGGGACTGACAGTCCTCCAGTAGATACAAGGTTACAGCTAACCTCGGGGACTGACAGTCCTCCAGTAGATACAAGGTTACAGCTAACCTCGGGGACTGACAGTCCTCCAGTAGATACAAGGTTACAGCTAACCTCGGGGACTGACAGTCCTCCAGTAGATACAAGGTTACAGCTAACCTCGGGGACTGACAGTCCTCCAGTAGATACAAGGTTACAGCTAACCTCGGGGACTGACAGTCCTCCAGTAGATACAAGGTTACAGCTAACCTCGGGGACTGACAGTCCTCCAGTAGATACAAGGTTACAGCTAACCTCGGGGACTGACAGTCCTCCAGTAGATACAAGGTTACAGCTAACCTCGGGGACTGACAGTCCTCCAGTAGATACAAGGTTACAGCTAACCCCGGGACTGATAGTCTTCCAGTAGATACAAGGTTACAGCTAACCCCGGGACTGACAGTCCTCCAGTAGATACAAGGTTACAGCTAACCCCGGGACTGACAGTCTTCCAGTAGATACAAGGTTACAGCTAACCTCGGGGACTGACAGTCCTCCAGTAGATATAAGGTGACAGCTAACCTCGGGGACTGACAGCTGTCCTCCCGTAGATACAAGGTTACAGCTAACCTCGGAGACTGACAGTCCTCCAGTAGATACATGGTTACAGCTAACCTCGGGGACTGAGAGTCCTCCAGTAGATACAATGTTACGGCTAACCTCGGGGACTGACAGTCCTCCAGTAGATACAATGTTACGGCTAACCTCGGGGACTGACAGTCCTCCAGTAGATACAAGGTTACAGCTAACCCCGGGACTGATAGTCCTCCAGTAGATACAAGGTTACAGCTAACCCCGGGACTGACAGTCTTCCAGTAGATACAAGGTGACAGCTAACCTCGGGGACTGAGAGTTCTCCAGTAGATACAAGGTTACAGCTAACCTCGGGGACTGACAGTCCTCCAATAGATACAAGGTTACAGCTAACCTCGGTGACTGACAGTCCTCCAGTAGATACAAGATTACAGCTAACCTCGGGGAGAGACAGTCATCCAGTAGAGTCAACCATCTTGTAATGAAGCCTTTACGTTTGACTACATTTTAATTGTATATATGCACATTAACGAATACATTACATGCATTTGAGTTTAATGGTTTATGACGTATTCGGACAGCAAGCAATAGAAACAAAAACCTTAACAACAGTGTTCTTTATATCATTATGTTATACACGTGTAAATCATACAACAAAAAGCACACAAGAATACATGTTTAAATTATAGCACATAGAATGAATGACCAAAAATAAAGAAACCCATTGTTGTGTGACATCCCTCTCTTATATATATGCTAATTTTATTTACTAAAACAATACCTGTAAGATCAACATAAAATCATGGACCGATTGCTTAAAGTCTGGTTAGCATAACGTATCGTTCACGCATATTTTGAAAAATGCTATTTTTGAGAAATGTGTGAAAACGTCAGGGCATATTCCGGGCTTCAAATGCTTCTTTTGAATCCATCGTCATGTAGATTTTGGTCTGGAATTTCAATATTTGTTGTAAATGTACCAAATGATTTTTTTTTTAATTATCGTTAAGATAACAATGCTTTTAACAACAGAAGTGTAAACAATGGTATATTGTATAATCTTGAAAATAAGTTGCGAATTCAAAGTCTGTTTTGAGAAGAATGATAAATATTTCAGGCCTGTGTTATTGAGTGCATCTTAAAAATGATAAATGACAAAGGATAATTTTCGAATCAATGTTTATTTCGCGGTACAGTAAATCCGTGACTTCAACACACAGCAAAATATTCTCAAAAACTCGAAACCTAAAAACCAATGCTGAAAAAAAACATAGAATGATCTCAAATGTCATGATCGTTCAATTTAGAGAAATATTATAAAGTAAAATAAAAAGTCTTTTTAAATACTAGTATTTTATTTTATGTTGATCTATGAATTTGGATATAAAATATATAAAAAGATGTCATGGTTTAGCTTCAAGAATGACTTATTAATGCAGATGCTTTTGATTGCTAGGTTCTTTGTTTTCACGCGGACTATATATAGGGAAAACAATAAAGATAGTATCATCTAGGCGTTACATTATGTTACAAAAATACTGTGGTTCAACTCATGTTCCGTTTTTAGTGCTAAGATTAGTGGGGAAAACCTCAAATATATACGACCATTCATGAACATAGCAAAAAGGGCAATACAAATGTAACAAGGTATGAAACAGATGACAAGAAGGCTGATAAGTTTCAACGTTTGATGCATCACAGGCGTATAAAAACATCCATAAACAAACAACGTGCGAGTCAATACATTAGCATACATTATCACATGTAATTATATATGTCTGTGACATTTCTGGGAAGTGAATTCCTGCGGTCAACTTAACTATTTATGTGCGTGGGAGGGGTATTAGTCACCGTCTATCCAGGACGTTATAATTAGTCATGGTTACTTTGTCTATAGGCATGAAACTGTATCAGAAAATGACACATATTACATACAGGTCGAACAACAACAATTGCATATGATCTATATCCCATTGGGTGACATAAGAGATTCAACTAGGATATCACATTTAAGAAACTTACTCTCGAGACTGAAGAAAAGATATAATAGAGAATGCCGAGCTGAATAGTGTGTCCCCTCTTTAGCATGGCATGTACATGAAGATGAAACAAACGCAGCCTCTTTATCAACTGGAATCTGAGTATGCTTTTGTGATGGCTGTTTTTGTTGATATAAGAATGAAAGAATATATCAATGAAATGAAATAAATTAAATGCATCTCATCAACACACTTTGAAAGAATATGTCATGTAGCGTTGAGCTCCATGGATCCAGTTTAAACGAGGTAGACCAATCTTTTTACGCAGTTTGATTTTTGTTTCACATCGGGTTAAAGCTGCTCCGAATTAAACGCGATACGTTTTGGGTTTTTTCAAATTGCGTTCTAAAACAATTTAACAATTAATTTAACATTTAAGACAATATACATCCAACGAGAAACATTTGACTGTAATCTATATTTATTCTGGTAATGCTTTTCTCATATTCGAGACTCCATGAGAATATTGCAATGAAGAATTAACTAACTAGAATGGATACCAATAATATAGCAGAGAATAACGAGTTGAATATTCTGTTTCTCTTATTTCATGAAACGCCAATAAAGATGCTGCAAAGAGAACATTGACATCAAAGGAGAGATAACTGCTCTCGAGTGACATAGCTCTCGGTGTATGTGATAAGACGAGGATTTTAAACTTAAGAATAGTATAGCGAAACACACGAGTTAGATGATTTGTTTCTCACAATATAAATGAATTGACGTCACGAAGGGTGACGTTAGGTCAGACTGTAAAACTCCAAATTTGAACAATTAATTACAAGTGATATGATTTAAATATATTCTTTAAAAAGTTAAATTTTGTTTAAAATTATTAAAATTGTGTAAGCACGCGAAAGATTTATCTTACTTTGGTTGCTGTGAAGCATTAAAATGCAGGAAAAACACTCTTATATACGAATGAATATATGGTGAAGCGTATGGAAGACCAACCTTCGGTGTTCGTTAATAACATTATTTTTGTCTGCAAGTTCTGCTTGACTTGATATCGATGTAATTAGGATTATCACAGAAATTAATCAGAAATTACGTAATCATTGAGCAAAATATTGTATAAAAATTGCAATTTTATGATAACTATGATATCATCGAAATTTTCCAAGAACATTGGTTTGAAGAGTCTGACGCTGAATTTGCGTAAAATTGCGACAATAAACTAGGTTACGAAAACGTATTTGTAGTGATATCGTTTCTTTCACGGCGCAAGTCATTAACTGTTATAGCCTCCGTGTGAAATATGTTTATTCATTGATAATTTATTAATCGATTTAGTCGTTTAACAATTTTTAATGAATTTTGTTTTCATTAAGTTAATAAAAGTCATTCACAAAATTCACTGATATTGATTGAAGATTTATTTTGTTTAGTATCAAGTAAGATGGGTAAAAAAAAAAAGCAAAAACACAAAACCTTGTACCTGTTTAGTGTGAAGCCTTATTCCGTCTTTGCGTATTGCAGAGGTATCTTCTCTTGTGAGCAGGTTTTGATTGTTACGTCATTGGTTTGTGAGAGTAACGTCATCAATTTTTGAGAAAACGATATAATTTTCTCGATACCTGCTCACAAAAGAAGATAACTCTGCAATACGCAAAGACGGAATAATATTCGCCCAGATCTAGATTGTGGGCGTGTTATTGCATTGGTGTAATGAAGACAGATGAATGCGGAACTATTTATTCTGATATTCGGTGACACCTCGTCGTTGTTTCATGATGAAAAACGCCAAAAGTAAGTGGTTTGAAGAAACTTAGATCTATATACCTCTCCTTAGTTATTTCGCGATCAATCAAATATTCGCTAGGATCATTATTTGCAAAACAAACTCGTGTTGCTCTTGCAAAGAAATACTTGCTAGGATAATTATTCGCAAAAAGAAAACAGCTTGTTCTTGCAAATACATACTTGCAAGGATAATAAATCGCAAAAGGAGATTAGCTTGTCTTTATTCCAAAGAGGTGTTCGTAAGGATGGTATTTGCAAAATAAAACTAGCTTGTCTAATACATTTCAAGGAGATAGTTCATGCGAAACATGAACTTGTGCTGTTAAGTATTTTACAGTATATTCCAACCCTCCCACAATAAAAACCAAGCAAACAAATCTGAAATGCAGCTGCAGTTCGGTAACGTTTGATTTTTACATTTTTACATTTTTACAAGACAGTTTACAAACACCAAATCAAATTTCCGAAGACCCAATCTGTGTTTTGAGGTTAAGTAAGTAGCCCTGATGTGAGAATTGTTGAACCCTAGTTAACAACACACCATGTTTTAAAATGATGTCTAACATATTAGTCTAACAGTCGTTAGAAAGTTCTGGATCATCTTATCAGTGTCCATGTTAAAAGCCATATAACTCACTCCTCTTAAGGTCGAGCGCTTTATCTTTGACAAAGTAAATTATTTTGATAAAGCGTAAAAGCTGTAGTTTAAAGGTTGTTTGTTTTTTATTTCCACATACATACTTGAATAACATTACTGGGAAACAGCAGAATAACAATTAAACTTGAAATAAATATAGCCCGGATTGTCTTCCGACTAACTATGCTATTGTTATGATCACAAGACGATTGTCCTGTATGTCAGATTTGGAATTCTAGATTATCCTAAGTAATTTCTGCCTTTAGCTTTATCGACCCATCGGTTCAAGCAAGTAAATGTAACATAATGTATTTTTAAATGAAAACCGGAACGTGATGTAAATTTGAGCCAGATACATGCTGACGCCATAAATTCCATTCACAAATAAAACTTTAAATGAGAAAGAAAGCGAAATATGATACACCTTTGATGACTTTTTGTACAGTTTGACATTTAGATTAAAAACTGAATTACATTTCTAGACCCATGTGTCAGCATGTCGACGTTTAAGGTCAAATTTCGCAGGTAAGTTTAAACATGAAAAGTGGTGATTTAACGTTTTTCATGTCACAGTTGAGATGGTCTGATTTCAATTTAATTTTGTAACAGAGACATTTAAAATAACTTTTGACTCGTATCGTTTATTTTGCGGGAAACGCAATTTCCATTGCACCGTGTATTTAAGTAATTAAATCGCATTTTAAAGTTTCAGATAGCTTATGTCCTGTTCAGGCTAAATGACAAATGGCATTTGCTGATTAAAATCCCATTTAAGGGTTCAAGGTTATTTTAGCATTGGATATAATATATTTAAAGGTTTAAGTTTTTATAAAAACCTGATAGTAACTCTTGCAAAAAATATATATGTCTAATCAGGAAAGAAATCTTCTATTTGTATAACATAAGTAAATACCTGCATGGCATATTTCCTTTATACATAATCAGGATTGATTTTACTGTGTGTAACGTCCTATTAACAGCTAAAGTCATTTAGGGACGTACTTCAATGTGTGACGTGTGTGTTTTGCTTTTGTGAACCTGTGCTGGAAGCGGTGTGTTGGTTTATTTGTCCCCGTGCGATAGTGTTGATCAGATGCCATCCTCGATATCCAGGCGTTACGCTTATTTCGCTCTCGGCACCCCTGGAATATGTCATACCAAAATTGAAGCGCCACCTTGTAGAGGAGACGAGATAACAAGTTTGATCCTTTGATGTACATCAAAATAATCTCTTGGTCGCGTAACGGTAAAACGTACTGGCTTTTAAGTCGGGCGTCGCTCCTTTGTAATCTTCACATTGGGTGGGGGGTGNATATATCGCGACAATGTCAAATCGATATATCACTGTATCGCGATAATTTCAATTCAATATATAGAAGACTTACAATAATTCCAAATCGATATGTCGCGATAATATCAATTAAATGTATTAAAGTATTGCAATAATACCAGGTCGATATATGTATCGCGATCATTTCAAGTAAACACATACATATATGTATATTGCGCTATTTTAAAACGATGAATCGCAAAAAAAAGCGATAATTTCAAGTAGATTTATTGATATTGAAATAAACATTTTATTTATATCACATCTACAACAATTACTCCACATTTAATACCGATATAATCACGAAGTTACTGTGTCGCTATACATATATATATAACAATATTTTGATAAACAATAAACGTTACTCATCTCCATAATCAGTGTCAAACAACCTACATATTATTTCTGGAAACTAAAAACATATGTCGATTCCCCAGTTGAGAACCGTCATCAATTATATTCTCAGGAAATGTCACGAAATAGGACGAACACATTGCTTAATTTTATTTAAGCTTTCTGATGAGCTAGTACAGGTAAATTGTATGAACAATTTCTTGTGATTTACATATTTTAATTAATAATTGGTATTCGTGTTTATAATACAGATTCACGTTTCTCGAAATTTTAAATTTTAATTAATTAATTAACAGGCTAGAGTTGTGCATTTCTGAAATTAGACGATAAAGAGAAAACATAATTATAAATTATTTATTTATTTCAAATTCGTTCCTTCTGCCACTGTTAATTGTATTCTAACCTTTAACAGTTTTAGGGGTTCTTAAACGGTTCTTATAATTTCAATTGTGAGAAGGTATGTGGGTTGCGATTCTTTTTGTTTTTCTTTTTTTTCTGTGGTAAATTATCATATAAAACTCTGTCCAAGACTTTTCATATTTGTAAATATGTTTGCACTGGAGGATTTCACTGCATCGTGTGTATCGTAAAAGGCGACTTATGTGGGGCCCCTACAGAATTGGGGTTTTTCTTCTTTGTCTTTTCCTAAGAGGTCATTAAACTGACCAAAATTGATCTGCTGACCCCTATTGCAACACTTGAAATATGTTTTTGTTTCCTGTGTCTTTCCTGTCTTTTTCATTTTCTACCTGCTTTCTGTTTCAGGCAGTGTCTCCCTAGGCACACGTCCTCATATGGTCCTGGCTGTTGTGTGTCTCTAGGCACCGGACCTCATATGGTCCTGGCTGTTGTGTGTCCCTAGGCACACGTCCTTATATGGTCCTGGCTGTTGTGTGTCCCTAGGCACACGTCCTCATATGGTCCTGGCTGTTGTGTGTCCCTAGGCACACGTTCTCATATATTCCTGGCTGTTGTGTGTCCCTAGGCACACGTCCTCATATGGTCCTGGCTGTTGTGTGTCCCTAGACACACGTCCTCATATGGTCCTGGCTGTTGTGTGTCCCTAAGCACCCGTCCTTATATGGTCTTGGCTGTTATGTGTCCCTAGGCACCCGTCCTCATATGGTCCTGGCTGTTGTGTGTCCCTAGGCACCCGTCCTCATATGGTCCTGGCTGTTGTGTGTCCCTTGGCACACGTCCTCATATGGTCCTGGCTGTTGTGTGTCCCTAGGCACACGTCCTCATATGGTCCTGGCTGTTGTGTGTCCCTAGGCACACGTCCTCATATGGTCCTGGCTGTTGTGTGTCCCTAGGCACACGTCCTCATATGGTCCTGGCTGTTGTGTGTCCCTAGGCACACGTCCTCATATGGTCCTGGCTGTTGTGTGTCCCTAGGCACACGTCCTCATATGTTCATGGCTGTTGTGTGTCCCTAGGCACACGTCCTCATATGGTCCTGGCTGTTGTGTGTCCCTAGGCAACCGTCCTCATATGGTCCTGGCTGTTATGTGTCCCTAGGCACCCGTCCTCATATGACCCTGGCTGTTATGTGTCCCTAGGCATCAGATCTCATATGACCCTGGCTGTTGCGAGGACGTTAAAACTCCCAACAAAACAAACGAATGTGTCGGAGGAGAGGGCATTGATGATGTCGAAGTAAGTAGATTTACGCCCTCGTGTCAATAATTATTTTTTGAAAATAAAATAACGGAAAATACCGAGAACTGGCTTTGTTTTGTTTGTATCCACTTTTATATCTACTTAACCAGTATAAGTGATTCTTGTAAATCTGTCCAAATTGCACGAAACAATCGCCTTATCAGGTCAAATAGACTAAAACAGTTGCTACTTAAATACAAGTACCGCATACTTAGAACACAAGAGGTATATAAGAGGCGTCCTTGGACGCGAGCTTTGAATATAGATTAGGGTCATTGCGCATGCGTCGATAACACTGTTACCGTGCTAAATATTTCCTTCACCAACAACTATTTTGACAAATACGTTTCCGAAAATTGGTAGTGTAAACCTAACGCTATAAATACAAAATAAGTTATTTTTACTTCAAATCAATAATGCAACTTTCCGATGATCATAAAGTTATCAATTCCTGATGGTTAGAAGCGTATTTATGTGTGTCGTCATAGAGAATCATGTGGGTCCGTCTGTCTGTCCTTTAATCTGTAGTTACCTGTTATTATCATGTTATAAAGTCTATATCATATTTGATAAGTCAATTATGTTGTGCTTATATTTACCTGTATACAACAAGGTGGCCAGGTGGTGCAGTGGATAGCGCACTTCCCTTTCACCAAGGCCGCCGGAGTTCGATTCCCCGATCGGACGTGAAAACGTATTACGTCACCTGCCGACCACGTGGGTTTTCTCTGGGTACTCCGGTTTCCTCCTATATTGATATTTTCCCCTCGTTTAACATCCGTGCCAACTATAGTGATTAAGGCAATACGCGGGTGAAAAAAAAAGATTTTTTCCATGTACATTGCATATTCATTGATAAATATTTTTGCGAGGTTTTGAGAGAAAGGACCTGTTACAGGAACAAAAGAATTTTGCCCACAAAGCAATTTAACCACTACTGGGTTATATTTGTAGCTCCCTAAGACACGACCCATGAGATATTTTTTAAAAATTAAAAAGGTCCCCAGGGCCTGTACTATGAACTATTTAGTGCCGCCTTCCAAAGGTGTACGACAGGGTTCACTTTTTTGTCCAAAAAACTATCAAAACAATGTTTTACGCTACCAAATAATATTATATTATTTAAAATAGGATCTGCTGCAAATTATGAACTCAAATATGTAACAAAACATTGCATAAAAAAAAAAGTTATAAAATCTTAAACTCTAAAAATGTTGATATTTTCATACACTTTTTTGCTACATCAATTGTTTTACGGAAGTAAAACACCAATTTCCGGTTCTTGTACACCAAAAATCTTTTAATATTATTTGGTGCATTATGTTGAGATACGATAGTGAAATTTTCAGAAAATTTGAGAACCGGTAAATTTGTCATATAAATGTCAAATTGTAGCAACGTCTATTTCCAAATAAAATCCAACAACCTTATGACCTATAGTCATGTTTGATAATTTAACAATACGTCGCACCAATTTATTATCGCAACTGATCAAATTTTCATCAATAAGGTCTGCTGCTCATGATGAGCCCAACTATAAAGCTAGATGTTGCAAAATAAAAAAGTTATGCAGTCTCACACACATAAAAGTTTAGTATGTTATGTACATTTTTAGTTGTTTCGCATCTTTACGGAAGTGATAGACATATTTCCGGTTTTTGTACACCAACATACTTTGGATATTATTTGGCACATTATGTTGACTGACGATAGCAGAAAATTCGAAATAATCGGTAGTCGGTAAATGTGTCATCTTAAGGATAATATGTTGTATGACCAATGTCAAAATAAATCTTCAATAACTAAAGGTTAATGCGACTTTGGCTTGTGGTACATATCAGCTGAAGCTGGCACCTGGCTATATCACAGAACATCAGACAGATGGGGTTGATTATGAGGTATGAGTGTATCAACATGCTGATGACCTTCTGCGAGGCCAATTACATTCTCGCCACAGGTCGCAGGCAAAATACAATGTCTGGATAGAGTTTGACCTACACGCATCAGAGGATCCTGTCAAGGCATACTATTGTGTGTGTCCTGCAGGAAAGACTCATGTCGCATCAATACTGTATTATCTAGGATACTATGCACATTTAACAGATACTCAAACACTCCAGCCTAAAGCTCGCAAATTCAGAGACTGAATATTGTGAATGCATTCAAAAAAGAAACATTATTCAAATATAGCCTTTGGCTGAGGTCGATACCTGGATTTATAGACCCGAGAAAAGATATAATGACCGAGGACGCAGTCAGAGGTCAATATATCTTTTCTCAGGTTGATAAATCCAGGTATTGACCGAAGTTGAAGGCTACAATTGTTTTATTATTTTACAAAACAGTAATGTAAGCAATCTGAAAAAAACCAAAAACAACTTCGGAAGTGGGACGGTGCATTGTTTGGAGACACGTCATAATTCTATTTTTATAAACACCCAGTCCTTCAACAAAAATCACGCGCTCCAAGTCAATATCGGTTTTTATCGGTGGACACGTGATGCACTTCTGGCCAGTCACTTGTCGGGAATAATATGAAAAAATAATAAGACCTAAGATTGAACTGAGAAAGCAGAAATTCAGAAAAATGTTTTGAATGACCAATTTTGACTATTTGTTGTCAAATTAAAAAAAACAAAAAACAGTAAATACAACAATCCATGAATTGGAAACTATAACTCTCCTGAAAAGAAGCAATTTTATGGGATAGCATAGCTTCAACATATTATACTGGTACACCAAATGTTCTGACGAATTGCCTAACTTATGCTGTATGTCCCCTTAAACCACCTAGTTTAGCTAAACAGTCATACTCTACTATAAACCATATCATCCACCTTGATAGTGTATTGGAATGATTTTAGGTTAATTATGAAATAATTGCATTGATCTGTAGTTATTGAAGATTTATTTTGACATTGGTCATACAACATATTATCCTTAAGATGACACATTTACCGACTACCGATTTTTTCGAAATTTCTACTATCGTCAGTCAGCATAATGTGCCAAATAATATCCAAAGTATGTTGGTGTACAAAAACCGGAAATATGTCTATCACTTCCGTAAAGATGCGAAACAACTAAAAATGTACATAACATACTAAACTTTTATGTGTGTGAGACTGCATAACTTTTTTATTTTGCAACATCTAGCTTTATAGTTGGGCTCATCATGAGCAGCAGACCTTATTGATGAAAATTTGATCAGTTGCGATAATAAATTGGTGCGACGTATTGTTAAATTATCAAACATGACTATAGGTCATAAGGTTGTTGGATTTTATTTGGAAATAGACGTTGCTACAATTTGACATTTATATGACAAATTTACCGGTTCTCAAATTTTCTGAAATTTTCACTATCGTATCTCAACATAATGCACCAAATAATATTAAAAGATTTTTGGTGTACAAGAACCGGAAATTGGTGTTTTACTTCCGTAAAACAATTGATGTAGCAAAAAAGTGTATAAAAATACCAACATTTTTAGAGTTTAAGATTTTATAACTTTTTTATTATGCAATGTTTTGTTACATATTTGAGTTCATAATTTGCAGCAGATCCTATTTTAAATAATATAATATTATTTGGTAGCGTAAAACATTGTTTTGATAGTTTTTTGGACAAAAAAGTGAACCCTGTCGTACACCTTTGGAAGGCGGCACTAAATAGTTCATAGCACAGGCCCTGGGGATCTTTTTAATTTTTAAAAAATATCTCATGGGTCGTGTCTTAGGGAGCTACAAATATAACCCAGTACTGGTTAAATTGCTTTGTGGGCAAAATTCTTTTGTTCCTGTAACAGGTCCTTTATAATGAACTTTTTGTGAAAATCCACTTTTTTGAGAAATTTGGTAACTTTCACAAATTCATCTCAATACAACTATAATTTCCAAAAAAAACACATAATTGAAACCTCACAACCATGAAACAGTATATCAGTAATCATTATAATAAGAAATAATTGTTATACACCTTCTACATTTTAGTAAAATTTTAGCACGTGTAATTACCTTGTGCTGTGTGCAACCGCATCGACATTCATTTCGTCAACATTGACAGATTCGTTGTTACCTAGTCCAGTGGCAGTCTCGCTCGGTTGACACGTGGAACAGTAGTCATGTTCAAGGAGTATGATGTCTGTCAGTTCTTCTGATGTTTTCCTCATTCGCCAGTTTTGCAAATTATCTAATGACTTGCTTCGTTGCTTTGGATGCGTTGACTTAATTCTTCCTCGTCTTGGAAATGTGTTTTCGTTGTCAACCATCGTGCTTATTTATAGCGGAAATAGCGTAGCGAACATGGTACAACATGTGCAAAAGATTTCCAATCAAGGAGCGCAACTCCGTTCAACAGAGGAGCTCTTTTATTTGAAGGTAGGATTCACAAACTGCATTATAATCGATGAAACGGTCCGGAAACTCTCACCCGCGTATTGCCTTAATATAAATTGTTTTTATAATTGTTGCCAGATGTATTATAAAGTTTATATTTTCAATTACATCATTAAATAATTTATAACCTTACATAAATTCATTCGGATTTTCATGTACATTTTGTATTTATAGAAGAACGCCGAGAATCGAGATAGTTGACGTTTTTGCATTGTGATTTACATAGTCTCGTTCAAACTACGCTGGTTGAGCGAGACTATGATTTACACAGCACAACGAATGTATGAGGTCAACACACGTTAACTTACAGTTCTCTCAATCAGTTGAGAAAAAACACTTCATTAGATATTGGAAAGTGTACAATGGCGTCTGAGCTATTATAACTACTACAATCTTCTAATCAGACACCGTATCGGCCGGAAGCAGCAGCCATCATAATTTAAGTTAAGTGACGCAAAAAACTTTACTACAAACAGATTATCCCCAAACAAAGAAATAATGCCATCAGAGTCGTATCAAGTACCAGCCTTGATATACTGTAATTAGTGATTATATTTCTTAACCTGTTTGATGCAGCTGGAGGAGAGGAAAATGGCAGGGTGAGAGGGATAGAGGAATGGGGGGAGGGGGAGTGGGGGAGGGAGAGGAATAGAGAAACGGNGATAGAAAAATGGGGGGAGGGAGAGGGATGAAAAAGGGGAGAGAGGGGAGGGGAGGGAGAGGGGTGAGAAATAAAAGGGGAGGGAAGGGGAGTAAAGGGTGGGAGAGAAGGTGGGGAGGGGAGTGGAGAGAGATTGGGTGAAGGCTCCAGGTCAGACCAGTGAATTTTCAACTATCGATGCACGTTTTATTGATTTGCACAAAAAACACAGTCTCTGCTTAAACATTAATTTTACTGACATTTAGTGGTATTGTGTAGTGTCAGTCATCCAGATATCATACTTCGATATACAATAGTCGATATATCGCGACAATGTCAAATCGATATGTCACTGTATCGCGATAATTTCAATTCAATATATAGAAGACTTACAATAATTCCAAATCGATATATCGCGATAATATCAATTAAATATATCAAAGTATTGCAATAATACCAGGTCGATATATCTATCGCGATCATTTCAAGTAAATACATACATATATGTATATTGCGCTATTTTAAAACGATGAATCGCAAAAAAAATCAAATCGATTTATTGAAGTATCGCGATAATTCAAGTAGATTTATTGATATTGAATTAACATTTTATTTATATCACATCTACAACAATTACTCCACATTTAATACCGATATAATCACGAAGTTACTGTGTCGGTATTTGATATCTATCTATGCTGTGGCGCAGCTGGAGTAACCGACACACGATACTTTATTGATAATTTCAGATATGTTTATCTACGTAGTTCCTGTAATCCATATGAAAAACAATGTTAAGCCTGTAAGGCAAGTCTGAGATTTGTATTTGTAAACCATGTAATTATATCGCTGCAGTGTGTTACAGTGCTTACGGTATACATTCATACATTTGATGTTAGTATATAAATATACTGCTGGCTTTTGTTTAATTATACGTTATACTACGCTTTCCATGATGTAGAAATTAAAACAAATTGATAAAAAAAAAACAATCTTTACATGATAAATAATTGATGATATGATCTTTAAAAATTATGCTAACAAAGTTCAAAAGGCTAAAAAAAAGATTCAAAACAAATTTTCCGACGAGAAAACCATAATCTCAGTAAGGGGACATAACTCTACACTAAGGGGACATAACCTCAAAGTAAGGGGACGTTACTCTGGTAGGCAAGACAAAGGCTTCGATTACCGAAGACGTTTCCTGTCACTAATAAACAACAAACAGCAACAAAGTACGTAATGTTCAATAACGTCATATTTATGTTCACTGGTAAAGGGTTTAAAGTCCACCTCAAAATGACAAAATTTAAATACAAAATATCGGTGTATCGAATACTTAAATTCATGAACATGTTTGAAAATGCGGCAAAGTTATGTATATATATATATAAGATAATTCCATTTTATGAATTAATTTCCAGTCAGTCGCGAGATGAAAAGCAAAATATACTTTCACAAATGTTACTTAAGAAAGTAATTCAATTTTAGTGGGGTGTTTTCTTCGATATTTTTATATGTGTGTCAAAAACATATTTGAACTTCATGCTACAGATAGAAAAAGTAATGAAAATTACTAACGTTAAGGATTTTTAAAATAAGCGTGACCTTATCATAAAATATTTTACTTAAGTTTTTCTACATGTCCTGTAAAATATTAAACTATGTATTTCCAAATTCACGAAAGTTTCAATTCAGGCATTTCACGATCCTCAAAATGCGCGGTTCCTTACCGTAAAATAGTAAACAGTTGTTTATCATATACATGTACATTAACTTTTAATCTAGACCTTGATAATTTCGCCTGAAATAATTTTCCTGCAAAATATGAAAGTCTTTCAAAATTATTTACTTTAAAGCTATAACTTTAAAAACAAAATCTTTATCGGAAAATATTAAATTCTGTTTTTCCACATTCACTAATTATAAATCAATGGCTTTCAACGTTTACAAGGACTTACCGTACAATATTACATATAAGTAGTATGCGTAAATTCTTATAATCTAATTAAAAATACCAGACACGTGTAAATAAAGCTAGGATATATAGCTCTGACCAACAAGAGTGTCAACAGGGCATATAAGGACCAATGAACAGTCATACCTCTGTCTATTGTGTTTGTGAGGGAGTGTGCGTACTACGTCACCTCCCCTCCCCTTCAAATGGAAGATTCCATTCTGCTACCTGTCTATTCAGAGTTGACAATAGCTCTATGTTTGTCGCACTGTTAACGAAGGAACCGTCTGCCTACCGTGAAAACCCGATATTACCTGTAAAATCTACCTGTGTGTGTGTATAAACTCACCTGGACAGGTATTCACGAACACTCAGGTACGGGAGTCGCCGGGCGGTAACAATTAGTAGTAACACATGTTTGGAGACTTAAGAACTGGAGGTGTCTCCGAATAAGATTTTTTTCGAACGTGTATAACACACGGGGGCGATATCTACCTGGACTTTCCTTCCTATATATATAACACGTGTGATTAGTTTTTCGGCTATTTGGTAAAGATCGGTACTGGTGACCAGGTATTTCGACCGGCGAGGTGAACATGACATAAGTGTACCGGTAATATTACTCGCGGAGAATCATACTATCGTACATAATATCTGGAATTATAACGGATCGGGAACGTTTTGTAATTAGAAAATTGTGACATTTTAAAATACTAAGGAAAATCATCAGTGATATAAGCTCGCACTAACTGTGATCAATTATCACCTGGACGAAATCAAACACCTCTAATTAGCGCTACCACCTGTGGACGAAACGTCACCTGTCATTTTTGAAATATTTAAATTTCAGTTATTTTAAATTATCTAAAAAGTCGTGGGTATTTTTTCGTCTGGAGGAAGAATTCTGTTTGTGCTATTTACCTGGAGTCGTAAATTAACACTGTTTGGATACAATGGCAAAATTCAAGGGATTTTCTGCTGTCGGGATAAAATCGATGACTCGATGTTTACTGCCGACATTAATACTGGCGTTTCTACTACCCGTGACGATATCAGGTAAGTCTCAACGGTTTTTCAGCCTTTTTATTTGCCATAGCATCAACGAATCCTTACGCAATCAGAATATCGGACAACTTGGCAAAATACAATATTTGTGAAAGTATCATCTGATCAGCAGAAGGTACCTGCTTTGTTTGAAATGCTATATTTTTTTCACTTCCCCATCAATATAAAAGTATCATCTAATCTCATGTTTACTAGGTGACATTTCAAAATGTTATACCTTTAGATAAACTAAAGAATGATAGAACATTAAAAATGAAAACAATAAAATCAAATGATTTTCACTACGTCAAGCTGACTATGCTTTAGATACTTTGATCGGCCTTCTGGGAGTTTCCAGTGCTATATAAAGCAGTGTATGAACTTGAGGTTGAGATGACACAGACTTAAACCTGTATATACCGGTCACCTTTATATAACGACAGGTTGCCCCGTCGCTTGGTGCGGCATGGTGCAATCGAGCCTCATCTTGAATCGATTTGACAACCGTCGTTGCATAAAGGTAGTCATTATAAAAAATAATGTCGGCCAGGAGAGTTTTTAATAAAGATAAGCAAAGAAACCCAATAGCAGTGTCTACCAAAAATGGTGTCATTTGGGTAGGTAAATGAGAAAAATAACAGACATGGGTTAAAGTAACTTGATAATGTATCAATTGTCCCCTTGTTTGGAAATCATCCGTCACCATACCAGAAATATTGAATGCACGAGTACAGTGCACAGGGGCTTGGAAATAAAATATTTTGAATCATGCATGATTTCTTACTGATCAGTGACTGTATTGGTTCCACCGTCCCTATGCAGTATCTTTGTAAACACATGGAACCAAGGTGTTCTTATTTATCATCATCTGTATCTGTGTATCTCTCTAGTGTTCCGTAGTCTCAGGTGTACCATAGATTTTATCATCGACGACTGCCGTTTGATATTCCTATACAATCAATAATAGACCTATCCGGAACAAGTCCCCAGGGATGGTCACACAGATAATCGGTTCGGATGGTTTGTACGTGAAATGATGGTCCATATCCTGTCTTCATCCGTTGGGTTGGGTGGAGGTAAGGGTGGCGGAATGAGAGATGGAATGACGGAGGCAGAACGAGACGAGGTTGGGGTTAAATGAGAGAGGGAATTAGAAAGATGGAATGAGTGAGGGGATGAGGGTGAAGGTATGAGAGAGGACAGAGAGGAGGGATCAAAAAGGAATATAACGGAGGCAGGATGAGAGAGGGGTTGAGGAAGGTATAATTGGAGAGGGGGGTAGAGAGAGGGAATGATAGAGGTGTAGGGCATCGATTGGGGAGAGAGTGGGAATGAGAGGGGGTAGAGAGAGGGTAAAGAGGGGTAGAGAGAGGTAGAGAGGGAATGAGAGGGGGTGGGTAGAGAGGGTTTGAGGAAGGTATAATTGGAGAGGGGGTAGCGAGAGGGAATGAGAATGGCACGAGAGAGGGTAGAGAGGGGTAGAGAGGGATTGAGGAAGGTATAGCTGGAGAGGGGGTAGAGAGAGGGAATGAGAGGGTGGAGAGAGGGGTAGAGAGGGTTGAGGGAGGTATAATTGGAGAGGGGGTAGAGAGAGGGAATGAGAGGGTGGAGAGAGGGGTAGAGAGGGTTGAGGGAGGTATAATTGGAGAGGGGGTAGAGAGAGGGAATGAGAGGGTGGAGAGAGGGGTAGAGAGGGTTGAGGGAGGTATAATTGGAGAGGGGGTAGAGAGAGGGAATGAGAGGGTGGAGAGAGGGGTAGAGAGGGTTGAGGGAGGTATAATTGGAGAGGGGGTAGAGAGAGGGAATGAGAGGGTGGAGAGAGGGGTAGAGAGGGTTGAGGGAGGTATAATTGGAGAGGGGGTAGAGAGAGGGAATGAGAGGGTGGAGAGAGGGGTAGAGAGGGTTGAGGGAGGTATAATTGGAGAGGGGGTAGAGAGAGGGAATGAGAGGGTGGAGAGAGGGGTAGAGAGGGTTGAGGGAGGTATAATTGGAGAGGGGGTAGAGAGAGGGAATGAGAGGGTGGAGAGAGGGGTAGAGAGGGTTGAGGGAGGTATAATTGGAGAGGGGGTAGAGAGAGGGAATGAGAGGGTGGAGAGAGGGGTAGAGAGGGTTGAGGGAGGTATAATTGGAGAGGGGGTAGAGAGAGGGAATGAGAGGGTGGAGAGAGGGGTAGAGAGNGTGTATTTTCATTACCACGTGGCGAATTTTCTGCATAAGTATCAGTAAGGGGCTCGCGACTCTCGACCGTCTCACATTTACTTAGCCTTATTTATACCGAATTCACATGCATGTAACATTTACGTTTGTAATCTAAGGTACTTGGAAACCATCTTTCCTATCCCGAGTCTTTTAACAAAAACAACTATGCGAAAATCATTGTGTAAATGTAGTTTAAAAAGAGGGATAAAACAAATCAATAAGCAGCATATATATATAAGTAATCACGTGACGTATTAAATTACTTAGAATCTGAAATTTATTTAATTTGTATAGGTTTTAAAAAGCTTACTTCAAATAACGTTGTTTAATTTCGTCACACCTGAAAAATTCACACCTGCACAGACGACTGATAGGGTCATACTTTTAAAGATGGATTATCAGATATGTGTCGTCAGCTTCATTAAAAACCTACGTAAAAAGTTTGAAATTCACTCTTGCGTGTCAGCGACGTTGAATCATCGCGATATGTAGACCTATACATAGATGTATATAACAATGTACGTAAGTCATAGAGGAAATGGATTACGTGGTTTTATATTTATCGTAATTTGTTACAACGGTGGCCTACTCACCAACAACACAAATATGTTCATCCAAAAATAGACAATACAATGGTGAAATTGATTAGATATTATCGTACGTACGTGTCGCATGCAGAGTGCAGAGACAATACATCATACGTTGTACAAAACACACGACAGACGCTAGACTAAACTGACAGCACCCACTGACACATATACACGTAACACAGGGGCAAGACACAGACTAACCCCGAACCCATAAATTCTTATAAAATAGTCACTATATAAGCATATAGGGGGTGGGGATTTGTCTGTGCCTAGCCCCTGTGAATTGTTACGATATGTATTCTGGAAAAACATTTGAGGAATACCCTCCCAACAACCACACACACACACACACTTTAGACTTGGGTTTATATACGCTTTATTTTCAGTGAGATATAGCACTATAAAGTTGGCATCAGTTTTGCGCTATCCCAAGGAGACAAACAACACACGTCGTCCTTAAATGACCATAGCTGTTGATAGGACGTTAAACAATACGAAACCAAACCAAACCAAACGCTTTATTTGACTACAGTTTCGGTGCGAATGGTAGACCACAGGGGGTTTTAATGTGGGAGGAAACCGGAGTACCCGGAGAAAACCCATGCGATCGGGCATATGACCCATACACAATGTACCTTTCACGTCCTAACCCCGGCCGTTTTGGTGGTAGGCGGGTGCGCTATTCATTGCGCCACCTGGCCTCCCAGGCTTAAGTTTTTATTGTCAAAATCAACACTATCTATACTATATTTGCCGAATTTGTATTCCAAAACTTAGTCACATACACGTATCTTCCTACGTTGGTCCAACGCTCACATATCCCATAGTCCGTACACCCCACGATCCGTGGGTGGGAGTCCAGATTTGTCATAGGGTAGGGCTGTTTAGCACTAGGGTATTGCGCAGTTGGGGTGTGGCACATCTGATACCGGTAAAAAAAAAACACCGGTAATGCCAATAAGGTAAGGTCCATTTGTATGAGAAATACCGGCTATTCATTATCCGTATTTAAATCCGTAATCCATAGATTATTCATGTGTCACACGTATTGTTATAAGTATATAGGTAAGTCCACCCAACCGGGGTCACTGTTAACGTCTTAAATAGAAGCAGGTCATTACTTATTCTTAAAAGTGTGACCAGCTTTACATTACCAAACGCAAAACAGATTTTTTTTTAAATTCTCGAAAGATATTTAACAAAATCATTACTAAAAACCTACACTGGTTTTGATTTTAAATTCATCCTCTAGAGAAGAAATGAAATTATGTCGGAGACTTTGAGAAAGATTGAATTTAAAAATCTTGTTTAAAACTGTGTTTCTTTTGGTTAAGCTGACAAATCATGGTGTATTTTGACAAAACGTAAAAATTCCGTTCCGGATATGTGCGGGTATTCACACGTTCTGCCGTTCCTCGTATTTGTATGCAAATTAGATTGCGACCGCTGCATATGTTAATATGATCGGTATTTAAAGGGCACGTTAAGTCATTAAACTGTGAACTACCACATGTGTACGTAATCGAACATAGATCATTGATATGTTACGTTTCATCGTTTATTTCATGTATTTCATATAACACAGGGCTTGGCAAATTCGCCATGGATCTCTGACATGGGATTATAAAATTATGTAACGATAATGTTTTATGTTTCGTGATCGAAGAAGGAACATTGCTACGTAAATATGTTTAAAATGATATGCATACTTAATGTAATTGCCATTGTTCTTCCTGTATGCATCGTTTTTTGTTTAATATCATTTTGAGCGTTAACATCCTCGCATGTCAAATGAAGATGGATGGGACACATGTACAGGGACCTGATAATTTGCTACTTGGGAATGTTAACCCTTAAAACGTCTGATATTACCCTGTTTTCATCAGATTAGGCGCAGACATACCATACCGTCTGAAACAAATTCTCAGGTCCCTGTGCCTATAGGGAGACACGGCCGAAGGGAATGATGATAGGTAGGGAGGACAAAATATATAGATCCCAGTTGTTGCTCTGATGGCAGCCGGAGTTTGCAAGGTCGAACATTTTGTGTGAAACTTCACAAATTCACATATCGTCTGAGCTAAATATCCGGATTATTCAAAAACTGAATATTTTAGACATTTAATGGGTTTTTTTTTTGTGAAATTGAAGCATGCGTCATACGCATTTCAGGTATATATGAGACTTAGAGCCTATATACATTGGGGTATGGACATCCGGTATAATCAGATTAAGAGAAAAACAGTCATACTAAGATATGGTATGACTGGATACACACATACTACATATACATTCACAGAGTATTTGATACCGTATTAACATGGTGTTTCATCAGACCATGAGCTGTCTATATGAAGAACCTGTGATATGTATAGAACTGGGAGGCTATATACAGCAATACATCATACGCATACGCAGACGAAATGCCAATTAAATCTCCTCAACAGTCCACAGATTAGAAAATCATTGGAAAATCGATTTATATTACTAATTTCCGGAACCCTTTAAAGGATATTAGTGTTCACTTGTATTATCCTAACACTACACTGCATACTATAAAATAGACCGATTGACTCTTACGTCATCCTTGATACTCCATGGGTTACGCTCACTTTCGCTCTCTACACAAGGGTAAGTTAGTGTAACCCTGGAAAATGTCATAGCGAAATTGAAGACACGAGATTAGCTATTTGATTAGTCTTAGGTAAAACATACTGACCAATCGCTAGGCTGATTTACAGTTTTTGCAGTTTACAGAGGAGCGACTACCCTACTTCCAAGCCAGTCAATTTAACCGTTACGCGGCTGCGGTATTGTTTTGATGTATATCAAAGGACCAAATATACCAGTCCTCTTGTCTCATCCACAGCGTGGTCACACTATGCCTTTGATTTTATCATGACATATTCCAGGTCACATGTAATATCGAGGATGACTATAAAACAGACCAGCTGCCTCCTACACCTTCTTCGATACTCCATGGGTTACGCTCACTTACGCTTTAGTACAGGGGACGTGGGG